>NC_089795.1:2925375-2942875 GCF_040412425.1 Macrobrachium rosenbergii | reverse complement strand
ATATATATATATATATATATATATATATATAAGTTATATATATACATATGTTTTAAGTCTGAGTCCAACAAAGACTTGCCTTGAAAATTTACTATATCTGACTCTTATGCTGAGTTCAGTAAAACAAGCAAAAGTGTCAGCTTATGCCCTGCTTCAAAGGCGGAATTTCAAGTAAACAGTTAAGGTTTCACTTACATGAGTATATTTACATGAAATGCATATCAGCGGAAGAATTGAAGCATAAATTAGGGCAGGTAAACAGAATCCTGTCATTCCAAAGGAATAATAAACAACTGGGATATTGTCTCAGACAAAACTCAAAAAGGCTTGATTCCAAGGACATCGTAGAGGGGGAGAAAGAAGAGGTTCTACCACTATGCAGACGAGATGATGCTCAGATCCACAGCGGGTAACTCCTATCTGTAATTGGTATTACACATGGTTACATAGGTGTATTGGGAGTATAATTAAGAAATAGAGGGAGTACACAGAAGGTGCATAAGAAAGACCTCCATTCCGGTGCCTGTAATTCCAAGTAATAAAACGAATAATTCACTTCACTGTAAGTATCCTTACGTTAACGCAGTTCAAAGTAATACAGGTCTCACTGCAGTTATACACCTTAGAGAGGAAACGGAAAAATTGTAAAAGGCTAACAGAGACGTGATTGACTTAAGAACCTTGACATTGGTACTTTACCTTTGTCAGGAGACAGGTTCTATGTCCTCGGGGGCCAGCAGTGAAGGGTAGCATCAAGGGACTTCACTATAAAAGAAAACCATAGGCTTGGGGACAGCCATGCAGGACTGCAAGGGGCAGCTCAAGGAGCGGAGTGGAGGATCAAATGTCCTGGGATAGTCCAACATCTTCTGAGTCTGAGACTTTTCTGGGGTCAAGCGAGTCGGCATTTCTCCTCTTATGCCCTAATAAGGTTTACGTTGTTGTTCATTCCAGGCAGTGCAACTCTTGTTTGCTTGGAGTCCTGTTTTCTATACGGTCTGCATGCGGGTTATCTGCCAGGTGTTTAATATGGCGCCAGTCACATGGGTCAGTTGCCAGCGTGGGAGTGCTTTCTCTTTTGGGTGTGCCTGCCACAGGTGGAATTAGCATCTTCCAGACGAACAGCACCTGCAATCAAGGTCTTTGGCAGTCATTAGGGCATAGAAAGGATTAAAGATTTTCCCAAAGGGGGTAGTGGACAGAGGAGATGAATAGGGGCGAATTTCTATACACAATTATCTTTAAGGTAAAAGAACTAAAATGAACATTATCTAAAAAAGTAAAATCATTCTTATACTGAAGTTTACATTAGTATTGGAGGTGAGATGGCGTGTTAGGTTTTACCTCTTATGATAATATATATATATATATATATATATATATATATATATATATATATATATATATATATATATATATATATATATATATATATATATATATATATATATATATATATATATATATATATATATATATATATATATATATATATATATATATATATATATATATATATATATATATGGCCTCTCAACTTCTCGAATTCTTCGTGCTTTTTGGATACGCTTGTCACTACAAAGTCTTAAGATCCAAGTGCAAGAAATTGAAGTGGTTGTGATGTCCGGCAGTGGGAAACGAACCCATGTCTACATAATCACAAGGCAACGCCTTAAGATCAAAGTGCAAGATATTTAAGTGGATGTGATATCTGGTAGAGGGAAACAAACCTGTGTCACCATAATCCCAAGGCAACATGACCATCTTGTGATTATGGTGACACGGGTTCGTTTCCCGCTCCCTGACATCACACCCACTTCAATTTCTTGCACTTGGATCTTAAGGCTTTGTAGTGACAAGAGTATCCAAAAAAGCTCAAAGAATTCGAGAAGTTAAGAGGGCATTGTGGCTATTACAATTACATATGTATCTGGTAAAAGTGTCCAGTAGATTCTACACACACACACACACACACACACACACACACACACACACACACACACACATATATATATATATATATATATATATATATATATATATATATATATATATATATATATATATATATATATATATATATATATATATATATATATATATATATATATATATATATATATATATATATATATATATATATATATATATATATATATATATATATATATATATATATATATATATATATATATATATATATATATGTATATATATATATATATATATATATATATATATATATATATATATATATATATATATATATATATATATATATATATTTATATTAGTGTGTATTTATATATACTTTGTTTTTCTGTGTCTCATTAAGTTGTGCAATGACAAAGTATATACCGCCAAACCATTACATTATCATTGCTAACAGATGCTCAAGCTTCATACTGTCGTGTAAGGGTAAAAGTCAACGAATTGAAAGCGATATGAAGAAAGCCTCTTCATCACTAGGTCGTGACAATCAGAGTAGAAACGGAAATGAAGACGAAGTAGAAAGCTTTTCCTCTGAAAGTGGTTTTAGCAGGAGAGAGAAAAAAATTTCCTTCCATCTCAAACACGCCTTGAAAAATTGAAAAGGAAAACATTTACCCGGAGTTTTTCAAGCAGAGAAGTCATCAGTCAAATGGGCTGTTGTATATGGGTGATTTTAGCTATCCTTAATAAGAAGAAGGAAGCTAAATTAAATTCTACTAGATTCATATCTAACTACTTTTCTTCATTTTCTTTATTAACGCTGATTTTTTATTTTATTTTTTTACACAACATACTTTTAGCTTTTTATTGGACATTATATATATATATATATATATATATATATATATATATATATATATATATATATATATATATATATATATATATATATATATATATATATATATATATATATATATATATATATATATATATATATACATATACATATATACATACATATATATATATATATATATATATATATATATATATATATATATATATATATATATATATATATATATATATTCTTCTTTTTTAACGTGCTTTTTTTCCATTTTTGCATGGGGTAAGCACGATGCCTTCTTTTTAAGGACTTGTGATTTGGCTTAGGTAGACTGTATATATATATATATATATATATATATATATATATATATATATATATATATATATATATATATATATATATATATATATGTGTGTGTGTGTGTGTGTGTGTGTGTGTGTGTGTATGTGAATGAATTTTTATCACATAACCGTGAGTTTTATATGCAATCATTAAGCTACTAATGTCGTTTGGTATCCAATTCTCTCTTCCTCGGAAATAATATTGAATACGTAATCCTAATATATTAGGATTAAGCGTTACTTGTTTATATTTACATAAAGTAACAAGCCAAAGGCGCATTATTGTGTGTAAATTTTGCATACCATTACTCCATTCAATTTATTATATTCAGAGTGATCTCATTAAATTGCTGCTTAAAGCTACACGTCTCTTCTTTGGAGAATAAAGGACAAAAGAAAGGACAAAGCAAAAAAATCTAAGTAATATAAAAATACTGAATGAAGCACAGCTTATTATATTCATGAGTAATTATTATCAAAGCCTGTCTCTGTCAATGACTATCTAAAGGTTTATATAACATGCATGTTACATAATTCATGCCATCACATTTTCTTGCTTTAAAGTGGGAAAGAGAAGAGAGACAGACACACAGACAGACAGACAGACTGAGAGAGAGAAAGAAAGATCAAAATTTAAAATGATTTAATTTACAAGTAAACGGACTTAATTTCAAACCACCTACATGTCATTACTGTTAATCTATTAATATAAGTTGTACCTTCGTCTTTGTTTCCTTTTCAACGAGGTAACCGTAGTTATAAATTTGAACTTGAACCATAGCGAAAATCATATTTCTGGTTTTTTTTAGACTTAATCATAAGAGAGACTTCTGGAACTATATATTATTATAACCACACATCGTTATGCTATTTTCCTCTGTCGAAACTTCGACCAGAGAGGTTGTACTTTTCCGCAAGTTGTGGTACGGTTTTATGTATTATTTTTAAATTTACGTGAAGTGGAAATGTGCATTATGTTGAAGAAGGATATAACGTTTTGTTGTGTTTGCATTTAGTAATGAAGAGCGTTGTTTTGGCCGTTTCGTGTATTTAATTGTAAGTATACATGCAATAGTGCTTAACTACTGGCATTGGTTGTTTGTCCGGTTGTTAGTCGAACATTTGGTGTTGGTCGGCGACGGTCGTCAGACCAGCCTCGTTACAGCCTTTGTGCTGTGTAGATGTGACAGGGACTCAAGAAAAGGGAATGCAACCATAGTTGTCGGTGCCTCCAATTCCACTTAAGTATTCCTTTTCATCTTAACCCTTTTAACCCGGACTAATGATTATGACACGCGAACCCATGCGTACATATAATTGCATGTTATTTTGGAAAAGTGGGCCTCTTTTTCCTGTCACTTACCGTATGTTAATTATCTCCCAAAATATAGACTATTATATATCAATTTAAAGCCTATGAACTGAATTTTAATGTGAAAATATCAGAATTGGTGTTCCCTGTGGGATTAAGGCAAAAAAAAAAAAATTGAAATAAATTGGAAAGGAGCATGAAATTTAACCAAAAAATTTAATTCTTTATAATGACATGCATAATGATACAGTTACTTGATATAATGAAATATAAAGGTGTGCAAAAGGTTACTAGAAGTGCATACTACAGGTTAAGATTCTTTTTTTGGCAACTGAAGAAACATGTTGGGCAAACTCCTGCATCACATTTTGGGCAGTAATTGCTTGTTCGGACACGTTTTGGATGGTCAGCAATGCAAGTCCTTTGTTTCCCTGTTGGAATTTTTTTTATCTCATGGATGACTTCCTTTTCTCCAGAAACATGTGAAGGTCCAGATTTTGGTTGGGGGCTTAGCCTACTAGCCTGAATTTGCTGTACAGTCCGTCGCTTTCTCTATACTTTTGGAGGAGCGTAATCTGCAACAAGATCATCAATGATGCTGATCATGAAGTGACATCTATCTAATTGTGCAGTTTGAGAGGTACTTGCCTGATAGAAATATAACTGTTCAGTGCAGCAATCCCAAAAAATGATAAAGAAGATTTTGTTGTCCATTTTACAGTTCTGCGCTCTGCTAGGTATGGATACAGTTTAGTATCCTTTAGATCGACGCCCCCCATCACTGAATTGTAATCTGCAATTGCAATTGGCAACTCTTTGCCTGCTTTCCTTTGCCTCTTCACAGTTGTAAAACCTCCTTTGGCTGCTGTAGAGATGACGACTGGAGTCCTCTTGCCATCTTTATATGCTATGCACAACAGAGGTCCCTTTCGTCTCTCTGCAACTTGATGCTGTGGAAGTTTTTCCCTTACTGCATCCCGTGGAAGGCCTTTTCTGTTGACCCTTACTGTCCCAGTTGCCGTAGTTTTATTTTGCCAAAGATCCATAAAGAGTTTTGGGGAAGAGAAGTAATTATCAACCCACAGGTGATACCCTTGATACAGTAGATCTGCCTCAGTCATCAGTCTCATGACAAGGTCATAGGTGGTACCCTCTTCACTGACCTCAATACCAGTTTTCCTCTGTATATTTCAAAGGTAACTGTATATCCGGTTTTGGCTTCACAAAGACACCAGACCTTTATGCCAAAGCGAGAATGATGCCTGTTTGGCATATATATCCTAAGATGAGGGGTTTTCCCACGATAGCCAATAGATACCACCCTCTGTGGAACAAAAGCACCCTTGAACTTCCTTTTGAAATGATCAATGAGAGGCTGGATTTTGTAGAGTTTGTAAGAAGGATCACTTGCTGCAGGCATTTTCCTGTTGTCGTTGAAGTGTAAAAAATTTTTCAACAGCAGCTCGAATCTTTCACGGTTGAAGTATTCTCTGAACCATGGAGTTGACTGGCTGGGGTTTGAACAGCCCCAGTAAGACCTAATGGTTGGTTTTGCTATGATTCCCATATTCAATATTATCCCAAGAAATGCTGACAATTCCTTGGCAGATGTCTTGCCCTGTTTTATCCATTCATGCACCACAGACCTCTTCTTTTGTCTAAAATATTCTTCATTACTTTCAATCCACTGGTTTGCATACTGTTCGGTTCTCGTGCTGTTTTCTCAAATATATCTGATAACATGAGCTTCAAATATTCAACTGGTTTAGCATCTGCAGCAATTGTATGCTTCAGTCCACTTGTAGCAGTAAATGGAATCGTAGGAGGGCCGGCATCATCATCAAGAAGTGGCATCCACTGGTCACTCCCCCCCGGTACACCTGTCAAATCAACGTTGCTAACACTACCACTCCCTCCTGTATTCCCACTACCAGAATCAGCTGGTTCATCGTATTCATCAAATTCACTTTCTTCATCATCACTCATGAGATGAAGATCATCAAGATCAATTTCAGAGTCACTGGTTTCATAATGAAAATCACAAGCAATGTCCATACAATCAGAAACATCAAGCGTGACAACCTCAGACTCTCTTCACGATCCATCACACAGAATTTTCACTATCTCAATAGATTTTATATGTTTTTATATAGATTTACCTGTAAATATAAAACACACACACACACACACACACACACACACACACACACACACACACATATATATATATATATATATATATATATATATATATATATATATATATATATATATATATATATATATATATATATATAGCTCAATTGTAAAACAATCAATAGACCAAACAAACTTTCACAACATACACTCACGATCCCTTCTGGAAATTTTTTCCTCTTAAACAGTTCCATTTTCTAAAAAAGAAAAAAAAAAACTGGTTGAGGTTAGCACTCAGGCATATCTTTTACTATCACCCTACTATACCTGTGTATCACATAGGTTACATATTTCTATTATCTATTCAAGAAAACTATCATCTATTGTAAGGGTTCGCTGTCGGGCATCAGCAGTCAACAGACATCAGCTGACGACAACAAAACATGAGAAACACATTACAAAAACCTTATGTACGACACTGTCCGAGCTTGTCACTCTTATATAACACAATCTTTATTCTCTATGTCATTATTGATAACTAAAAAATAAGTATATCTTATGCATTTCTAATATCATATCACAAAATTTACATATATATTGCGATAATCACTCGAGACCACAGCCGTGCGTGAACTTGAAAATGTAAACAAACATGAGATTCTAGGTAATATGGCTGAAGGTCGTGCTATCATCTGATTGGCTTTCTTGGAAAAAGGAGGGAGATGGTCAGCCAATAAAAAGTAACCATCTCCTGATTTGGGTTGGGTTTATTTAAGCGCGTAATTTGAAAGTGACTATATATCGCCACACAGAGTAAGCAGTAAAAACCAGTATATACCCTCAAGGGTTAAAAGGGTTAAGTTCATTTAGGGAGATTTCCTTTAAGAGATATGCATATCTAAATGTAAGGAGAATTTCTTGAGGTGTGTTTTGGATGAGGGTCAAAGTCGAGATTGTGCTCATGCCAATCTGATTCTAATTCAGCTAGGAATATTGAATGCGCCATTTGAACTAACAGTAAGTTTATATCATTTTATGTCTTAGATCAATATAATAAGTCTTTTAGCAAACTATGTGCTGGCCTGTGAAAAGTATCTCCGATGCAGGTAGCATTTATGTTGACGTTGGAAATTTCCGCAGTTAGATACAGCGGGTATCTGACGCGTTCATTTGTGCCTTTTGATCATGCCCAAGATGCGTGGAGACAACGTGGCAGATTGATAGAAGCGCTGTGATCCTTCGAACATTGAACAGGTGTCGTCATGCTTCCAGGGAGGGGTTATTAAGTGAATACGTGCATATGTGCACTCTCTAAGGTGTATATTATAGAAGAACCATACAATAGCTATTCACTTCGATTTGCGGCTGGGTGTGATTTGCTCTTTGTGCAGTGTTAGTGGATAAGAACAGCCACTGTGGGAAATGGTTACATGCTGCCATAGAAGTGAGTAAGATAACTAGTTAACACTTATATTTTTTCCAGACGTTATGTGAAACACCCACTTTGTGATGCAGTAAAACTCTTCTGTTCTCCATTATGCATTTCTTCATTTTGTTCTCCATTGTGCATTATCTGTTTAAGTATCTATTTCTTTTTCATACACCATTTTAGGTTTTAATATATGATATGTTTCTTTTAACAGGAATTCTGGTTTCATCCTGTGAGGACGAATATTTTGGAAGTGGTGTTCTTTTAACATTCTCTAAGATATTTGTTTTGGTCTAGAATAATTATGACCTTTTTATTTTGTTTGGTGACCAGGGCGTTAGTCACTAGTATTGGTTGGTCTAGTCATTAATTCGATTGATTGTGAGTCTGAATTTCCTCTAGTAATGATTCTCATTTTTAGTGGGTGTGAGTCACTCCATTTCATGACCATAGCTTTTGCTGAATGACTTTTGTTAAATTTGCAAATAAAGTCTAGTTTTGTATCTCGAAGTTTTATTCCGGTAGGCCTTTTTCTGAGGTTAAATACAGGGAGAGGAGTCGACGAGAGAGAAGGAATGTGCTGACCCAGTGCTGGCCATTGCTACTGGAGAATCTTAGGGATGTAAGATTATATGACGCTGTTCTTGACACAGATGCAGCAAGAGATTATGACCCTAATTGACCTTGTCGAAGGACATAACAGTGTGGTGGGCAGCATAATAGTCGAATGGAGAGTCAAATCGATAAATAGATAGGAATAGATAGTCGAAGGTTATAGGTTACGCTTCTGAAGAGACATATCTTATTAATAGTGGTATTGGCATCTCAGAACAGGGATTTTGATGGTTCGGCAATTCAGTTTAGGGAGGTGTTGTGAAATGCACTCCGTCAGTCTTTCTCGAGCGCGAGTGTGTGTGTTTAATGATGCGTCACGGGGCGCAAGGTTTAGGTGTGTTTGTAGGTATTTCTGGACTTTAGCTCATACTGGGGAATGTTTGGGGAAGAGGACAGTATGCGCAGTGTATTTAATTGTGGTATCTTGACCGCTTGTGTGTGGTAAAACACACTGAACATGTCCTCTCTCTCTCTCTCTCTCTCTCTCTCTCTCTCTCTCTCTCTCTCTTTGATGAGAGGAATTCACACTGTGGCCGTTAAGCAGGGGGTGTACATGGCGTTGTTATTATTTTTTTTTTATTGTTAATTTTAGTGTCAGATTTGAAGTGTACAAACTAGTTAAGGGGGCTGGGTAGATTGCTCTTTAATAGCACTGCAACTAATATCAGGCCTTGGCAGGAGTGATGTCATCCCCTGAGTGACGTGTCGGCGACGTCATTATTCTGGGCAGAATTTATCGCCTTCTTTGCCATACTCTATGAAGGCCATGTGAATTGTGGGCGTGGCTTGTGTTTTTTTTTTTTTATGGCAATCGACCATTCGCACCGACATTTAGTGTTTAATAAAGGTATTTTTAATTATTGTATTATTTCTTGGGGACTTTGATTATTAGGAGATAATTTATTTGACAGTTGTTGGGTTACTTGCGAGTAAACATTTCTTACGCAAGTGTGTGTGCATTTCTTAGATTTTAAACTTTTTTTTTATAGTTATGTACGTGTTTTATTTTTGGTACATACATGCGTGTGAGCAAAAAGGGAAGCTTACTTGGCAATTTTTGCCTTGACGACTGGAGAGGAGGACACGTCTCCAAAGTTTTGCGCTCAGCGTTTTTTATGTGTGCTTCAGCAGATCATAGATCGGTTGGGGAGATGGGTGTGGAAGATGTTGCACTAAGCGGAGGGGAACGAATTCTTTCCCTTTCTCTTTTCTTGTTCTCTCTCTCTCTCTCTATCTCTCTCGCTTCCGGTTAGTCGAGTACCGTTTTCTTTACTCCAACCTATTCAACATTACTCTTACGGAAAATTTTCTAGGGTACAGGTGACAAAGTGATTCGCCTCCAATTTCCACACCTACTCTGATCTCCTTTCTTTGGAACTTTAATGATCACACCATCCTTCCAACCTAATGGTATATTATTCCTGTCACCCATATCTCATTGAATAATATCTTCAAAACAATTACTAGTCTATCCTCCTCCGCTTTAAACATTTCCGGGAATAAACCATCCTCTCCTGGTGCCTTATAATTCTTTAACTGTTTTATTGCCTTAACTACTTCTTCTAGCCTCATCTCACCTTCATCAATATTTAAATCTTCCTAAGCAGGCGGTATATCCTCTTCTGAAGGGACTGGTTTATTAAGAACTGTCTCAAAGTGCTCTTTCCATCTATTTCTGATTTCGACATTTTTGGTCAATAAATTACCTTCCATGTCCCTGACTGGTATATCCTGAAGCTTACCAGCACTGCCAATCAGCCCTTCAGTTACTTTTTATGCTATCCTTTGACTCTGACCATCATTTTTATTAAATAATTTTTCAGTTTCCACAACCTTTTCATTAACAGACCTTCTTTTACCTCTCTTAGTTAGTCTTTTAACTTCTGAATCCAAACTCAAGCACTTAGTTCTTGCTAATTCAAAATCTTCATCACTAACAAAATGCATCTCATTCCTCAGTTTTGCTTTACCTCTCTTTTTGATCATATCCCATGTTCCCTCAGCCACCCTCATCTTTTTCCTCAAGCTGAGTCTCCTTCCGATTGTGCAACCAGCAGCCTCATGCAAAGCTTTATTCACATCCCACAACATATCATCTACACTTCTCCCTCCCTCCTCCAAAGCTTCCAACACCTGTTTCTGCATTCTATTCTAAATTCCTCCCTTCCCTCTCCTTCTCTTCTAAGCATATCAATATCGTATGCATCAACAACAGGTTTTCCCTTCTTCTGACTTTTTAGCTTAAGTCTTAATTTTGCAACGCTGAGATAATGATCACTACCAATATCTGCTCCCCGATTAACACGAACATCTAGCAAAGAGTTTCTATGCCTTTTATCAACAGCAATATGATTAATCTGATTTTTATATTTTCCAAACGGTGACACCATTGTCGTCTTGTGTATATTGTGGTGTTGAAAAAGTGTGCCCCAAATGACTAATCATTTGCTAGACAGAAACTCCCAAAACTTACTCTATTTTCACTTATCCTACCTCCGACACCCATCTTGCCTACACAAGCCTCAAATCCCTCATTCGAGCAGCCCATTATTGCACTGAAGTCTCCAATACAAAACAAAACACCATGTCTAGTAACTCTTCCTATTCCTTCACCAATCCCATTCACATAGAGCCATCCTTGCACTGCATCCCAACAGTAATCCTACTCCCTGATGAAGTATTCCATCCCGTCAGCCAGATGTCAACAAACATAAATTATTCCCCAAATCCAATTTATCAACCCCAGTTAATCTTGCCTCTGTTACGGCAGAAATGTCCAATTCATAACTTTGAAAAACTGCCACCAACTCTTGAATTTTGCTATCCTGATTTGACGTTCTCACATTCCAATTACCAATTTTGATAGTATTTTAGCGTGAATAAAAGAATTAGGAGACCGTGAGATTCTTAGCACCCCTTGCCCATTTAAGGGCTGCACGGGACTGGGGGCCATTCCTCCTCTGGTAGAGTCCCTCAAGGTTTCTTTGGCTAACTACATGAACAATTCGCCAGTGTTGCAGTCGCAGTAGGCAGCTAACTTGCCTGCATGCCCACACCCAAAAGGTTCAGCTATGCTGAGGCCAATCACATGCCGGTGTGCTTCCCAGCCATTTCACTCTCAAGGAGTTTATCGGCCTGAGAAGCAAACATCCCCAGCTCCCAGGGGCATTGATCTGTGTGGGTAGAGGGTGATCACTCCTCACTAGCTATATACTGTACAATGTATAAAAGCCACACTCACCATTATATATATATATATATATATATATATATATATATATATATATATATATATATATATATATATATATATATATATATATATATATATATATATATATATATATATATATGTGTGTGTGTGTGTGTGTGTGTGTGTGTGTGTGTGTGTGTGTGTGTGTCTTATGCCTTCTGGAAAGCGTATTTACCACTTTTTATTCATCTAAACGGAAACTATTATCTTCCCTGGGAGAGAACACTTACGTATCTCCAAGCGGCAGGTGGCAACTCGCCGATCATCTGAAAACGAACCATCACTCATCTCTATCTCTAGGGGCAGAATAAAAACAGATTTCAAAGGAATTACTGCTATCTACTTTGAAATGATTTCTTCAGTTGCTACAATGAAACAGAACAGAACTTTCTGAAAAATACGTAAAACATGTTTCCTAACGGTACCACACATAGGGAAATGTCTGGTGTGGAATCCTATATATATTTATAGACTGAGAGATAGATTTAAGTGCAAGAACAACACTGACATTGTTTCCAGGCAACTATCACCAGTTTACCACCATCATCGGGCAGCAACCACGGCCAAATCCTTCAATATTGTGAAGGAAGGACTCCACACCAGATATTTCACTTTGTATCGCACCGTTACGAAACATGTTTTACGTATTTCTCACAAAGTGCTCTCCTATTTTATTGCAATAAATGAAGAAATCATTTCAAAGTAAATAGTAGTAATTCCTTTCAAGTCTGTTTTTATTCTGCCTATATACTTTCCGGTTTTATATATTCCATTTCACACACGCACACACACACACACACACACACACACAGAGAGAGAGAGAGAGAGAGAGAGAGAGAGAGAGAGAGAGAGAGAGAGACGTAATAATTTTTCCAAATCTTTCCTTGATAGGTTAACACTCATTAACAAATTACATTCCTTACCACTAAGAAAATACAGCACAACTGTGTAATTATCTATGAGTTTCAGTCTTTACTGTTACTTTACATTAGTCTTAACATAAAATAAAAACTTTCGGAGTATATTATATGTCAGCCCATCGTCCCCTACTTGGTCTTGCATGAGAAGTTAAAGACGAAATCAGTCAAGGGGAAAATTTTTTTTTTTTTTTTTTTTTTTACTGACGACATTTAATAGTAAGCTGTCAGCAAACAATTTCTAAGCAGTATATGTGATCTATATCCTAATTCTGGCCATCTTTTCAGAGTGACTGAAATTTTGGGAAACGAAGTGAATTTACAATGCAGTCACTCCAAAGAGAAAGAGGATCTAAAAATGAGAACTTAGGTAAAAGAAAATTAAGATGTTAACTATCGTTAAAAGACATCTGCATTTGCAACGATCACTGATCGTTCCTCTGAAATCCCCCTTTGTATTTTAGTTTTCTGCAAAAGGAAACTTTTGTGATTGCTATTTGTCTGTCCGTCCGCACTTTCCTGTCCGCCCTTAGATCTTAAAAACTACTGAGGCTAGAGGGCCGCAAATTGGTATGTTGATCATCCACCCTCCAATCATCAAACATACCAAAATGCAGCCCTCCATGGTTTTAATACAAGGTTAAAGTTAGCCATGATCGTGCGTCTGGCACCGTTATAGGTGCCAACAACACAGGCCACCATCGGGCAGTGGTGGGAAGTTTATTGGGCCGTTGCTGAGAGTTTCATACAGCATTATACGCTGTACAGAAAACTCGACTGTTCCGGAGAAACTTCGGCGTATTATTTACTTGTTTATACTTGTGATTAAAATTATGAATAATACTTAATGGGCGGGATTTTAGCGTAAAATAAAGAAAATTACCTATGTGAGGCTTAAGTTATGTAGACATTTCATAAAAAAAAAAAAAAAAACGCTTTCTTTCGCGATCTTTTAGTATTTTGTTTGTGAATGGCTGTTTAGGAGAGCTGAGTCAGTGCAACGTATTCAGATATCCAGTTACGTACAGTTGTTTAGTTGGTGTTAGTTTCCAAGCAATGTAGCTTATTGAAACATTAGCCTTGGGATAGTTAATGATCAATAGCCTTAAGGATGATGTGCTGCGCGATCCCCTGTTGCCCATCTTGTCTGAACCAATTTCTGGGGTTTCCCGTTTCTGTGTGACCTCATCAGTAGAGGGCAGATTAAGACAACTATTTTCTCCCTTCTTTCCTGTCGCGTTTTAGACAGTCTTTATTGAAGATATATTTGTTTCTTTCTTTCTTGCATTTGCAAAACATGCTTGATTCTTTTATTCAATGTTTAGTTTTCTCGTTGACCCTTCTTATCTATCTAAAGTGGATTTTTAATGTTTCGTGAATGTTCCTAAATTTTTTTGTGTTACTCTGTTATATTGTACTATCCGTATTCTAACGAGAAAAGCGCGCATTTTTTGCTTGCATCGAAATCGTTCATTTCTAGATAAACGAAAACTAATGGAAGACCGTTGAAGAATATTTTTGAGCTAGTGTACAAAAAGCCACCATAGCAATGACATGTCGTTGTTGCAAATGCACATAAACCGACAAAAGAATTACACAACAACTGCAGGATTTCAGCGTAAAAGTAAACTTTTCCTTTCAGGTATAATGCATTTGGAATACTGAAAAAAAAAAATGAAAATGTTAGAGGTTCAAAAAACCAAGTTACTGCGATTATCTGGTGGGAACATTTCTAAAACACTATTGTACCTGTTCGCTTGTTGTGAACTGCCATCTACAGCAACTCTACGACCAGACCAAGAAAAATGTCGAAGTAGAAAGACTTTTTGTAAATATGAAAAGATAGGAAAACGCTGTCATGGCAACTAGTGTGAACTATGAATGCCTAAAAAAAGTTCCGTGGAAAGATTTAGAATGAGAGCACGTTGAGTTCATACTGAGGATTTATTTATATTGCTTAATTACAGTATTCTCCCAGCTGTGAAGGATATAATTCTTCATCTAGTTCTTCATTGGAGGGGTGGGTAGAGCTCTAGGCTAGCACGCTGTTGGCCCAGCGTTCAACTCTCCGACTGGCCAATGAAGAATTAAAGGGATTTATTTCTGGTCATAGAAATTCATTTCTAGTCTTAATGTGGTTCGGATTCCACAATAAGCTGTAGGTCCCGTTTCTATGTAACCAGTTGGTTCTTAGCCACGTAAAATAAATTTAATCCTTCGGACCAGCCTAGAAGAACTGTTAATCAGCTAAGTGGTATGGTTAAACTAAGATATACTTAACTTAACTTATAATTCTTCTAATTACAGTGAATGAAAGGCGAACATTGAGAGACAGAAAATAAATGGAGAAACGAATATCTAAACCACTTCCGAGGTGAAAAGAACGAGAACATGTAAGGGTATATTGACTGATTAACACTTGTAAGGACTGATGATTTACTTGGGTAATTAAAGCATGGCACCATCTGCTTATCTGAATATATATTGCCCTCCTTTAATTTACAAAAATATGCAGTGGGTATTATTGAATAATCTAAACACTGACCTGGGAGATGTTGTGCTTGTAGTACAGTAGAGGAGCATATGTCACAAAATCTCACTTCGTGGGATTTTGAATGAAGGGAAGTATTGACTACCTGGAATACATGGCTAATGTGGTCTACTATAACCTGCTTCCAAGTGCTTTGGCTGAAAATGTGGCAGAAGCCCTGTATGACTTCATCAATCCAAGATGGCCGCCACTATGTAGTTGCTCTCAGATTTTCATCTATAACTCATTTTAGAGTTAACCTATGAAAAACTTTCATCAATAATGATTTGCTCCAAAAAAAGTATAGTAGCTTTATTTTCATGAATCCTACAGTTTGCGAGTTTTAACCAATTTTTTTTCCACCGTATATATTCTACTTCTCATTGCATTTCCATTAGTAAGTGACATCAGAGTTATCATATGAAAAATGTGATTGAAAAATAATTCGTTCACCGTATAATAAATATAACACACAAAGAGCTATCTTTTTATAATTATCTCCTGCAGTGCTGGCAGATTGGGCTACAATCAGTGGACAAGGCAACACTGGTTTCCAGTCATTCATATGCAAGTACTTACAGTGTCCCAAAAATATCAGTTTTTATGTGTTCCATGCTTATAATTGTTTTTCCCGGTATATTACTAACTCTAACTGTGTTGTTTTTTCATTACCGATTGTGAAGCGAAACCATGAGGGAGCAGAGAAAACAGACCAATGAAGGACAGAAATCACACGAGAACAAAATAGTTTACTATGCAAAGTAAGGACTGGATTTCTTGGACAGTTGAAATGAACATCAAAGGACAACTTCATATCATTGTACGAAAATAAATTTTCAGCGTATTATCTAGTTGGAAAAATATTATTTGCTGTGAAAAGTTCAGTGTATTTGGCTTTTTAGTACTTGAGAATAGGTGTTTGAACTGTGCTGTACATTTAAACGCTTTCTTCATTAATTCTTTTCCATAATGTCAAAGCGTCACATATTGAAAGTGTTCTTAAAGTAGACCTACCAACATCAGCTAAACGAGCAAAACCGTACACATACTTTACTTCCTGCATCTTATGGCAGCAAAACAAAGCAAACTCCCTTAGTGATTCCAAAGAACTTTGAAAAAGTATTAGACTGTGTTCGAAAAAGAGCAAGCTGGAATGATCTGAAAAATGCGAACATTACCTGTCGTTTAGGGAATATCACACCCGAAGAACTGAAAAAGGGAAATGCATCATGCCATTCAGATTGCTACAAAGAATGTACTCACAAAGCTAACATGGATCAAGTAAAATGATGTATGAAAAGCAAGAGTTTGAATCATCACCTTCTTCCTCTAGCCACGAAGATGCAGACAGAAGCTAAACAACAAGATCACATACGCCCAAGCATGACGGAAAGTAATTGCATTTTTTGCAATGAAGAAGGAACACGAAAAAATAGATTATACACGATTGCAACTGATTCAACAGGAACTCGCTTGCAAGAAGCTGTTGATTTATCTAGCAATGAAATGTTAAAAATTCGTCTGAGTGATTGCACCTATCCAGGAGACCCTTATGCAATGGACATCGCATATCACAAACAGTGTTGGAATGTACATGTTATGAATTTGTTGCGACCGAAATATAACCCTGGTGAGAGGATGCTACAAAATTGTGTTTCACATAAAGCTACTAATATGGAATTTTGTTTTCACTGACTGAATTCCTCCAAGATGGCAATGGGGTAAATAGAAGAGCATTACATAAGAACTGCATTTTGCCAAGGACTAAATGAAGCACAGGTGAAACCTAGAAAGCAGATCAAAACTCTTTTAGAGGAGGAGTTGGAAAGTGTTGGTACTGTATTCAGTAATCCCAAACGGTCAAGGGAGTCATAACGAGTTTCACTGAAAGCAGCAACAGATATTGCAATGTCTGCTGCAGAAGAATCACATCAAGATACTGAGAAGAACATGGGAATCCTTCTTCAAGCTGCTAGGATTCTAAGAATACTGATGAATTTTAGGACGAACAACATCCAAAGCATATTTTTAACTCTTTATCTTTGACGTTACGTTACAAATCTGTCACCATTTTCAAAAAATCAGCTGAAAGAGCAAAGAACATGGATATGGCAAAAGTATATACAATATTAAAATCACAAATGTAATAAAGGTCGAAAGATTAAAAGAAAGAACTAAAGTA
>NC_089795.1:2902875-2920375 GCF_040412425.1 Macrobrachium rosenbergii | reverse complement strand
TATTAAACAACTAGTTCCCCAGTTAAATACCCAGACCCCCTCCACTCAGATCTGCCTGAGTTAACTTTTCATTTATGCATTCTGTCTTCTGCCTTCTTGTATAAGGTTGGTTAGAAATTGGTCTTTGATTTTGCTTTTATGTCTTTTTTTTTTTTTTTATTCTAACTGTGCTGTATTTTACCAATTTTATTGATTCTTAGAGCAATTTTTAAAGTAATTTTATTCATTATTTAACAGATTCCCTGATGATGTAATAAATTTATTTATCACGAAAAATTGGAAATAAAGAATTATGCTGAGATTAGTACGTTTCCATGGTTTATTTTTGTCTATATATATATATAGAATATATATATATATATATATATATATATATATATATATATATATATATATATATATATATATATATATATATATATATATATATATATATATATATATATATATATATATATATATATATATATATATATATATATATATATATATATATATATATATATATATATATATATATATATATATATATATATATATATATATATATATATATATATATATATATATATATATGTGTGTGTGTGTGTGTGTGTGTGTGTTTGTGTCACTGTCACATTTACATTTGAACTGCCAAACCACGGATGTGCAGTAAACCACAACGCTGTTCGCTTTTTACATCATACAAAAGACTCACCTTTTGTAGCTTCCAATCCGTCGGACGCACATTGCATCATACACTCATATCTCGCATGCATTTTCATGCTTACTCGTTTTTAGGCGCATAACATTCTAAAACTTTTCACTAAGTATCTAACCCGTTGTAGGTTTTCTTATCTTCATGCCTTCGAACGCTTAAATTATCCTTTTTTCCACTTGATAGCACATGAAAGATATCATGGCACCCTTGATAAATGAGAAAAACATTGCTCATGTTCCAAGTATCATTCATTATTTTACTCTCTTGTAACCTCATGCTGAATATTTCATTAGTATGTTCAAATACCATTAATATACCTCTCTTAATAATAATAATAATAATAATAATAATAATAATAATAATAATAATAATAATAATAATAATAATAATAATGGTAACAGTGTTAGAGTGGTTTAGCTCATCGATGGACTGGTTAAGCAACACTGGGGCTGGTCTTTCGATGGATGTGTGACCGCTCTCCTCAGCTTTGGTTCCTTAGGAAAGGATCTTTACCACAATTTCTCAGTCTACTCAGCTGTAAATGTGTACCTATTCCCGATAGGGTAGGGTCCAGCTATGGGTTAAATAAGCAAAACTCAACAATGATAGAAAGAAATGAAAGATTAAACGACAATGACGTAAATGGAACCTCTGGCAACATAGAAGCTTCATCCGGCAGCCAGGTACACAGCCCAATCGACGGGGAGGACGGTCAGGTACTTGGAGGTCGTCATCCAGCAACTGACCACCACAACAACAGTAACCAGCAACCAGAGACTGGAGCTACAGAGGACAACCAGAAGAAGCAATGGACAAGAGAAGAAAAAAAGATATATGGAGATGCTGCATCAGAAGCAACCCGACAGAAAGAGGATACAGAAGAAGACTGGTCAACATCTGGAATGAGAGAAATAACACCCTCAAACAGAATAGAGGCTGGCAGACCAAGTAAGGAACATAAAGAAAAGAACTGGCTCTCCACGACAGAAAGAGTAGAACTGGAAAGAGAAATGACACCCAGCAATGAAGGACAAAAAGATGAGCTAAGAGATGATGACACAGAAAAGACAGGAATGATGAGCTACCAAACAACGACAAGCGACGTAACACCAAAGAACAGACAATGGATAAATACAGATACAGAAAGGACAAAAATCCCCTCAATGAAAGTCTACAACACAAAGAAACTAAGGAGAAAAAGAGCGAAATTAATGAAATAATGAGACTAATACACACCACTAGTATCATAGAAACAAATAACCTGGCATATGCAGGAGCAAGACTAGTAGTAGAATTCATGGGGGTACAAACACCAACACCACCATCACAACCAACTCACCAGATACCGAAACAGCAACTGCCTTGGAAAAGGTGACTGGGAAAACAAATCATGGCGATGAGATCTAACTTGAGTAAACTGAAAGAGATGGCAGAAAAGAGGCTAAGAAGCAAGAAAACAAGAGATGAACTGAATGAGAAATACAAAGTATAGGTGAAGGGACTAAATAACACTATAGAAGCTATAAATCAGAGGCTTAAAGACAAAGCACATAAGATCCAAAAGTACATGAAGAGGAATAAAGGATACCAACAGAACAAACTCTTTGGAACCAACCAGAAAAGACTATACGACCAAGTAAGAGGGGAAGACAACCACCATGAAATTCCTGAAGCTGAACCAAGTAACAGACTCTGGGAAAACATATGGAGCAACCCGGTATCACACAACAAACATGGCTCCAGGAAGTCAAGGCAGAAGAAATGGGGAGAATAAAACAAAGATTCACCAAGATCACGGCAGACACAGACAGACATCAGCTAAAGAAAATTCCCAACCGGGAAGCCCTAGGTCCCGATGAAGTCCATGGATAATGTTTCAAAAACTTCAAGGCCCTGCACCCACGAATAGCAGAACAACCCCAGGATTGTATCACAAACCACCATGCACCCAAATGGATGACCACAGAGAGAACATCCTTAGTACAGAAAGACAAGAACTAGGGAAATATAGCAAGTAACTACAGGCCTATCACCTGCCTACCAATAATGTGGAAGTTACTTACAGGTATCATCAGTGAAAGGCTATACAGTTACCTAGAGGATACAAACATCATCTTCCACCAACAGAAAGGCTGCAGAAGGAAGTGTAGGGGCACAAAAGACCAGCTCCTGACATACAGAATGGCAATAAAGAATATTAAGAGTAGAACCAACCTAAGCTTGGAATGGATTGACTACACGAAAGCCTTCGACATGATACCACACATATGGCTAATAGAATGCCTGAAAATATATGGGGCAGAGGAAAAACACCATGAGCTTCCTAAAAATACAATATGCAACTGGAATACAGTACTGACAAGCTCTGGAGAAGACTAGCAAAGGTTAACATCAGGAGAGGGATCTTTCAAGGCGACTCACTGTCCCCACTACTCTTCGTAGTAGCCATGATTCCCATGACAAAAGTACTGCAGAAGATGGTTGTTGGGTACCAACTTAAGAAAGGAGGCAGCAGAATTAACCAACTGATGTTCTTGAACAACATTAGATACCTAATCCAGACTGCAAGGATTGTTTCTAGAGACATGAGGGTGGAGTTTGGAATAAGAAAAAATGTGCCTTGGTTAACATACAAAAGGGCAAAGTGACAAGGACTAAAGGGATAAAGCTACCAGATGGGAATAGTATCAAACCCACTGATGAGACAGGATACAAATGCCTGGGAATAATAGAAGGAGAGGATATAAAACACTAAGAGATGAAGGACACGATTAGGAAAGAATACATGCAGAGACTTAAGGAGGTACTCAAGTCAAAATTGCCGGAAACATGACAAAAGCCATAAACACATGGACAGTACCAGTAATCAGATACAGCCCAGGAGTAGTGGGGTGGATGAAGGCTGAACTCTGCGGCATACACCAGAAAACTAGGAAACACATAACAATACACAAAGCACTACACCCAAGAGCAAATACATACAGACTATACATAACACGAGAGGAAGAATGGAGAGGGCTACTAAGCGTAGAGGACTGCGTCCATATTGAGAGCAGAGCACTGGGGTAATATCTGAAAACCAGTGAAGATGAGTGGCTAAGGAGTGCATGGGAAGAAGGACGGATAAAAGTAGATGAAGACCAAGAAATATACAGAGACAGAATGGAAAGCAGAACAGAGGAATGGTACAACAAACCAATGCACGAACAGTGCATGGGACAGGCTAAAGAACTGGCCAGCGATGAAATATGTCAATGGCTACAAAGGGAAGAACTCAAGAAGGAAACAGAGGGAATGCTAACAGAAGCACAAGATCAGGCCCTAAGAACCAGATATGTCCAAAGAACAATATATGGAAATAACATCCCACTCATATGCAGGAAGTGCAATATGAAAGACTAGACCATAAACCACATAATAAGCAAATGTTCAACATTTGCACAGAACCAGTACAAAAAGAGGCATTATTCAGTAGCAAAAGCCCTCCACAGGAGCTTGTGCAAGAAACACCAGCTAGCCTGCAGTAATATATGGTATGAACACCAACCTGAGGAAGTGATAGAAAATGATCAGGCAAAGATCCTCTGGGACTATGATATCAGAACAGATAGGGTGATACGTGCCAGTAGACCAGACATGACGTTGACTGACAAAATCAAGAAGAAAGTATCACTCATTGATGTCGCAGTACCAAGGGACATCAGAGTAGATGAAAAAGCAAGAGAAAAATTTATAAGTATCAAGACCTGAAAATAGAAAAAAGAAGGATACAGGATATGTTAGCGGAAATTGTACCTGTAATCATAGGAAAACTAGGCACGATCCCAAGATCCCTGAAAAGGAATCTGAAAAACCTGAATACCAAAGTAGCTCCAGGGCTCAACTCCTAAGGTGGTAGAATGCAACCCAGAATCCCACACTATAAAAACCACCCAGTAGAATAGGATGACTGTGTAGAAAAAAAGAAAAATAATAATAATAATAGCTGTTTCCATGGCATTTAATGTATACAGAGTCTCCTCTATTCTTATTATCTTTTTTCCTCAGCCTGTAGCTAGTACATCAGGTTTCCCAAGGACATAGAACGATTTCTGTTTTCTTAGATTTATTTCCTCTGATGTTTCAAACGTGCTCTGGCATTTATTTGCAAAGATTGAATGACATGGTATGTAGGTTACAAGGGTATATATAGCAAGCGGGGGTGGGGCGGTGTGTGTACAGTTGCCAGGACGGTTATTCAGCTGTATTTTGGTTGGAATTTGGGAGTGGCTGTTATCAGGGATTCTTTGTCTGGTGCTGGCTCTCTTTCTCTTTCTTCTTCTCTTTCTCTTTCTTTCACACCTCCTCTTTGTCTTTCTCTCTCTCTCTCTCTCTCTCTCTCTCTCTCTCTCTCTCGTCGGGTCCGGCGTCGGTTCTGTCTACCATCATTCTCCGTATGATGGTAGACAGAAATGTGGTTTCTTTCACCGTGTTGATGTTCGACTTTTTTTTTCTAAAATATGCATAGCTTTGAGAAGCCGTAGGTGTCGGCGGTTCGTTGCCTGGTCAATGATTTTGGTGTTCTTTACGAGTTCTTCTCTTCTGGGCCTTCTTTCATGTTTTTGAACGTAATGATTAAAAATAGTCCCTTCTTGGAGGTGAAAGGAGAAACGCTTCGAGAGTTTGGTAGTAGTCATTCCGAAATGAGAGTGGTGGTATCTTTCCACTGGGCATGTAAATTTGTAGGTGACGCTACTTCTCTTCAAAGACGTTTCTGGGGGTGCAGGGTTGTTTTTAAGCAATAACTGGCTTGTTTTGTCATCTTCTACAGTAGGGGTTGCATTTTCATTTATTATTTTTCTGAGGGCCTTCTCATCTTCTGCATATTTTTGGTGCATGTAGTTCCTGTAATGTAGTTTAATGGACTTACTATGGTTGTTTCCAGTGTCCGTCATGCTTTCCCGGTGCCAGTTATTCATAGAGACTCGGGTTTGTTGTTCAACCATGAGATTAGAGAAGTTGTTGTTAATGAGTATTTGTGCTGATTTGTCGATCTCGTCCGTAGTTCCTTTCCACGTGGAACAGTGTGAGAGGGCGCAACGGACAAAGGCTTCAACCACAGACTTTTTATACCTGTCCTGGCACTCATTGGACTCATTAAGGCATAGACCCGGGTTCGTGGGTTTCTTGTATACTTAGGTGGTATAACCCATCGGGGTCTGCTGTACTCGAACGTCCAGGAAGGGAAAGGTAGCATCAACACTACGTTCGCAGGTTGTGGCTGGCCAGACTGATGCTCCAGGAACCTGCAAGAGTGTGTGAAGAAGGACAAGTCCTTAGCTTTTCTAGTTCTAGAGTACGACGTATTATTTAGACTTTTAAAAAATTTTGGGTGATTTTCTTTTTTTTTAGTCACCCCTGAAGTGGTTAAATATTCTTTTGATTTTTTTTTTTTTTGTGTGGGGCGTGAAAAATAATTGAAAAACGTTATATTTTCTTTTGTGTCTCTTTAGATTCAGTAAACATTGAGTACGACTATTTTTCTTTAATTTTCCAAACCATCGTTTGTGGTAAGTTGAGTAACACAAAACATTTGTGTACTAGAGTTAAGGGTCGTTCTGTATTTGACCTATCACTGCATAAAACAGATGGTATTATTTTACTTATGGACATTACCTTACTTTCAACATAAAATATAGGTTTTTCTGTTGTATTATGATGTGATTTGAATGATTTTGAGGTTTATTTCCATCGCAATGAATACTTATCTTCCCCCGACAAATGATATTGTATACAAAAATTAATAAAATTACGACTTGTCAGAATACCCCCCCTCTCCATAGCTAATACGGCAAAACTGTAATCAGTAAACACAGTTTTGCCTTATTAGCTATGGAGAGGGGGGTGCAGTATTCTGAGAAGTCGTAATTTTATTAATTTTGTATACAGTATATCATTTGTTGGGGAAGGATAAGTATTCATTTGCGATGGAAATAAACCTCAAAATCATTCAAATCACATCATAATACAACAGAAAAACCTATATTTTATGTTGAAAGCAATTAATGTCCATAAGTGAAATAATACCAAACAGATAGAAGTAAGAGGGCTCTATTAATAATACTACTGTCTTCCTAAAATAGTTATACAAATTTCTAGATTAAGAAAAGAAGACAACAATAGTATGTCTCATCGAGATTTTAGATATTTCTTTTATAATCATTGTCACCATATGATAACTACCATTTGCATTTGCAGTGGGAGTTTTAACAGTAATATTGTTTCTTTGTCTTCTCCTTTCACTTCTTTTCTTTAAGAAGCTACACTAAGGATTGAAAATGAAAATCAAATTTTTCATCTTTTATTACTTTTGGCATTGATGAGGTATTCATGTATAATATGTAGCTGTTCTCTTTATAAGTCAAAAGATTACGATAAATGTCGAGCAAAAATAACTCGGATTTTGTTATTTTTGTAAGGTTCTCAAGCAATATAGAGCGGTGAAAGGCCTTGATTATAAAGTTAGGAAAATTAAACTTGACACAAAATTTTGTCTTCCTGCCTTCAGCAAGATCTTAACCTAATTTCCTTCACTTCAAGCTCTATGACGGTTTCTTATAATATCGAACTCGTCTTTACCGTAATTTCCAGCGGCAGCGCTGACGCAGGCAGGAATCGTCTAAACGACGGCTGTTACAGGTTGTTTCATTGAAACTGAACGACTTAACAGCCCAGCTACAGAGTGCAGTGTCTGTGATTGACTATAACCATCTCCAGAGTCTCATTGAATGTAAGAATAGGTACAATATCTAGAGTGAGCTCTGCACAACAAAATAAGTTACGCAAATTGGGTTTTATGAGTGATGATAGTATTCCGCGTGATAAGATTTTGTTTAATTACTCTAGGAAAGTTTTGTCTGAAATAGCAAAGAAAGTGTTGTGTAAAGTCTGAAGTTTGTTTAGTCTTACGGTAGACTTGATTTTATCGATAATTTTTTGTACATTCGAAATGTTTTTCAAAATATTTTGAAATATGATTTTTATGACAAGCATGATATAGGTTATAGGTTATTTCAAGAATTCGTTGGAACATTTGGAATTTTCTTCCTTTCATGGTGTAGCGAAGGCGTGAGTAAGAGTCAGCGTCTACACACTTACTAATTGATTCAGACAACAAACAGACAGGTCAGTAACCCTTGCTAGCGGAAATGTAGCGTCCGACCAAGTCCGACACTAGGTGAACGAAAACAGAGGTCACCACAAAATCATTTGTGTTTGTTGACAGATGAATATTTACATATAAATTCATATACAGGGCATGGCTGACATTGTAATGCGTATGGTATAAAGACACATTTAAGATGACAATAATATGAATGGAGATATACTGTATATACAAAAGATGCGTGACGTATGCTGTGTTTCTTGTGCCCGCGTGTTTTGCGCGCGATGTTGTTGTGAGGAGATTAGCGAGCCAGGTGAGATGACGGTGTGTGGGGCCACGTGGGACACTACAATGGGAACAAAGACAATTTAATACATAACGAATCCAGAGAAGCGCACGACGCTATAATACACTTAACCAAAGCCAAATCCATAGTCATTACTAAACCGACAACGGCAATGGTGTTGATCTTAACAAGACGGACTTTACTTGTAAAGTGAATGATGTTTTGAATGACCATACCAAATTTGAACGAATTCGAGATGATGTCCTCCTAACCATTTTGAACAAGGAGGCAAAAATTAACACATTCTTAAGAAAACTGAAATCAGAAAATTCCATTGATGATGGCGTTTATTTAGATCTTTTTACAACTGGTTCCTGAACATAAATATTATATGGTTTGCCAATGGTACATAAACGTGGGCGTCCCTTACGACCTATTATATCAGTTTTCGGTACCTTCTAAGTTCCTCGTGCTTATTCTTGCTCCTATAACCATTGATGAATACTGTAAAAGATGTTTTCTTTTGTTTAAGATATAGGTAATAAAAATTTCGTATAATTTTATTATGGCAAGCTTGATGTGAAGTCGCTGATCACAAATATACCATTAGTAGAAACAGTTGATATATGCATCAATAGCTTATATAGTGATTCTAAGAAAATTTTAAACCTAAGAAAACCGTAGCTTCATAAACTAATATCTCTAGCAACAACCAGTTCTTTCTTCATCTTCAGTGAAAAGGTTTATATGCAAAAGGAAGGAGTTGCCATGGGCAATCCACTGGGTCCAATGTTAGCTTCCATATCATGGGGTTAGATGGTCAAAGGAATGTCCTTCTTTCAGTCCACTTCAACATAGATGTTGCGTAGATGACACCTCTTTAATTTTTAAATCTACTTCTTACATTCCTTTGTTTCTAGAATAATTAAACCATGAGCATGAAAATAGCACAGTTACATCAGAAACAGAGACTAATGGAAAGCTAGCCTTTTTAGATTTTCTCGCGAATCGTGATGTTGGTGAGTTTCAGACAGAGGTTTATAGAACTTGCAACCAAATTTTCACTTTTAAACCCAATGATTTTAAGAGGAACTTGTTAAAACTTGTGACGGGGGTTTTCAGGTTTGTTTTGATCATTTTAGTATATATTTTGAATTTTCTTACATCAAAGATACTATGATTTTTATCGGATTCAGTGCTAAATTACCTACACGTATATTTGTAAACAACTTTAAAGAATAATGTCCATGTTCTTCGAAAGTGACAGTAAACAAAGCTATTTATTTTGCATTGCCTTACGTCTGTAAAAGTTTTTCCTTAAGAAACCGATTATCATAATTACTACTGGAATTCTAACCTCAAGTCAGTCTCAGAGTTCTATTCAGGCCAAAAAATTTAATGTAAAAGTTTTCAAGTTCCAAGTCATTGTGCCCAAAGACCTACAGTCATCTATAGTCAAGAGTATGCATGCAGTTGTTGTAATGCAACTTATATTGGAAAATGGAAATGCCAGTTTCAGGTCCATGCCTTTGAACACTTATGCCGATCCATCTGAGCAAGCAGGCCATTTAACAAACAAGCATTTAGTACCATTCGCGAGCATTCCCGTCAACACGACCATTCCCTGAGATTTGACTCTTTCTATATTAGCCAGTCGGTCTAGTGATATGGAGCTTACTGCAATTGAAACTGTACGCGTTCAGAGAAAAACCATTATTCTGTAATAATGAACGGTCAGTCGGGTTGCTTTGTCTTTAATTCTGTGTCTGTCTTTACTTATGCAACGATCTTTTATTGTTTTTTTTTTTTATTCTTCTTGACTGTCGCTTTTATAGATTAAACAGAATCGTTCTATTTTAATGTTCGTTGGTTAGCTCAGATGTATTCCATTTTATTCTGTTATATCTGTATGTTAGTGAGCATTTTTTTTTTAGATATTATATTATTTTTTTAAATATCTTGATGATGGGGGTATGTTACAGCCTTGAAACTAGTCTCAATTCAGAAATTTTTCCTCAAGCTGTGGTCTACATATTCATTTATATATATATATATATATATATATATATATATATATATATATATATATATATATATATATACATACATGATCATATATACATTATATATATATATATATATATATATATATATATATATATATATATATATATATATATATATATATATATATATATATATATATATATATATATATATCCATTTGAATGTATCCACAAACACTGAGCAACAAATACCCTTTACACTCAAATAAACTTTACCTTGTTTACCTTGGGAATAGTATACACTAGAAAGAAAATATTTATGGTATTCATAGTAATTACACCGTCCCTTCAATAACAATAATGGTTTTGTTAGTACACAGGATGACCTACAGTATAAGGAGTTTCTAAATTTAGACAATTAACAGATTTAGAATTGTTAAATTCCGAATAACACCAAAGGTTTTTGAATGGTTTTCTTTGAAATATGATCTGCTAAGATACTGTCCACTAATCTAGTTTCCATGAACTTTGTGAAAGATGCATGTTGTTTGTCTGTTAGATTAAACAACTTCGAGTGTCTGACCTCTGAAACAACAGCTACTTCTATAAAAAAATCGATGCAGCCCAGTTTATTCTGTGTTTGTGCAGCCTATATGATTACAAATTTTTTACTTTGAAGTGTATCTCTTACTGATCGTTGGTCGAATTTTCTCTGGAAAACGTTGTATTAATAAAACTAGCGTAAGACTTATTGCATTACTTAAAAGGTATCGTGTAAACGTGTATATCTATATGGATTTTCTAAAGAATCATCTTTTCAAAAGTTTCTCTGGTCTTCCTGATACTATGTATGCATGGAATTTTTATCCATTGTTAATGTTCCATTTGATACTCACCGGATGGTCGAAAGGACGTATTTAAATTGGCAGTTGCTCATAAGGTAACTAAAATTTTGTGTCGTGATATTTTGGGGAACAAATCCTTTGGGCGCATAAAAGCAAGTTGCTTGCCAGCCAGCCTTTACTGAGATATTATGATAACCAAAGGAATGACTGTATAAAGTGAACTTGTTTGTGATATTTTTCTAAATATTAATACATTCATGGAATTCTGTGACCCTTTCTCCATTCTAATTTAACCCTAAACTTAGATCAAGTTTTTTTTTTTTTTTAACTTGATAAAGATTTTATTCATATTTGCTTTGATTGGATTGTAAAACTCGAAATATCAAATAAAACGTCAGGATGATAAATAATATACTCTTACGTTTAATGGGTGTTATCATTATCGATTAATAATAATCTACATATAGTTTACTACAATAAGGCTGAGTGGACTGCCCATGTTACAACTACACTTTCGCTTATAAAGAAAACTCACTGAAGTCAAAACATTATTAGAATCGCATATTTAGCTAGTTTTAAGTTTTCTAGACCAAACGGACATGGTCTGCATAATGTGCCAATTCTTGTGGATAAAAATACCAATACGTCTTATATGGCCTCCTTTGTAAACAATAAATCCACATCTAGACTTAATCCTTTTGCAGAGTGAAGGTAAATCTTTCTTCTGGTGAATTTTGCGCAAAAATCTGAATATCTGACACGAGAAGGGGGAAATACCTCAAAATGAAAAAGGAGACGAGCTGGCCATTTCGAGACTTTATGCATCAAAGACCCCGCGCTTAAAGTTACAGCTCTTAGTAGGTTATTAGCGTTATGACTTTTTAGTCGCCGTAAAAATACCGAAGTTTTGGGTTTATGGACTGTAATTTTCCTAAATCTTATCCTCTTTCTGTCTTGAGCTATTAACCTAACACATTTGTGATGAAAACGACTAATGAAGTCATTAAGGAGTTGTTTTTCATTCACATCTATGTCGCTAAGTAGCTCTTGCATTTATTTATAACAGGACCCACCCATACAGGTCCTCCAGATAAGAGATTATCGATGATTATGGCCAAAGCAAAAGTCATCTGAGTCAAGATATTGACGCGGCACTGTCTGGCACAGCTCAGTCACCTTCATATGGGTGGTGTAGTAATACAGCACAGTACATGGTATTATCTTGGGCTATTACATATAAATGATTTCATTTCACTTATCAATGACTGGTTTGACACCATGAATTCAGGAAATGAGTATAGAGGCGTGCCAACCCGCATTGCAATTGGAATGAATCAAGATACGCGAATGGATATCCTTAATAGGATGATAGAAGTGATGAGTTCTCTGAAGGTCAGATCTCCTAAGACAAGATGCTTCTATAAATGTGTGAGATGTATATATATATATATATATATATATATATATATATATATATATATATATATATATATATATATATATATATATAATTACACACACAATATATATATATATATATATATATATATATATATATATATATATATATATATATATATATATATATATATATATATATATATATATATATATATATATATATATATACTGTATATATATAAACAAAGTTATAGCCACGAAGGAAAATCGAAACACTGGAGATGCTAAGTACTTTCGCCTTATTAACAAAACATGGTCACAGCAACTAAAAGTCTACAGAGACAAGGACTCATATATATGGTGGGTATAAGTCCTAAGGGAATACAAAAAGGTTGGGAGGTACAGAACGGTCAACAGATCAACATCGAAATCTACTTATTGGTAATCCTAATCTTTCTATTTTTCAATTCCTTCTGAACATATGTTTTATTATAGGTTCAAAAGAAAATAATCCTTGACTTTCATTAGAATAATTATTATTCTGCAAAGTCAACTGAATCAAAACAGATTCTAACAACTTCCTGGAAATTGTTTCGTTACAACATGACAATATTTGGCTTTGCGTCCATTGCATTCTCTGGCACTTTTCACTTAAATGTAAAAATAGAGCGTTATTAGTCTGACCTATTCTTACTGAGTATTTGTGTTGTTTTGTTCTGGTGTTCAATTCTTTACTGGTCTGACCTAAGTCAAATAAGTCACAATCCATACATAGAATTTTGAATAAAATACTGCTATTTTTTATAAACATTTTTTTTATATTATTATATGTGAATGATACATTAATAATAAACAATTAAAAAAAAAGTTTTACAGCTTCAAATCCAATAAAATGTGACAAACAAAGGGCGTTTGTCCTCAAACGCCCTTTGTTTTTTTTCCTTCTGATATTCCATGAAAGGCCTCAGTAGTTTTATTGTTACAAATATCTGTAATATGGGTTGGATAGCATAGATCCACTGACATTTAGATATTTATATGATGTCCTGAATGATAATGTACATATGTCAAAATATTTTTTTTTTTCCTATAGATAATAAATTTACAATTAAAATGTTCACCTTTAATATAAATGTCCAAAAACGGTAAACAATCATCTTTCTCTTAGGCCAGACCAGTAAAGAATTGAACACCAGAATGAAACAACAAAAATACTCAGAAAGAACAGATCAGACTAATACTGCTCTATTTTTACATTTAAGTGAAAAGTCTCAGAGAATACAATGGACGCAAAGCCAAATATTGGCATGTTGTAACGAAACTATTTCCAGGAAGTTGTTAGAATCTCTTTTGATTCAGTTGACTTGGCAGAATAATTTTAATGAAAGTCAAGGATTATTTTCTTTTGCCCCTGTAATAAAACATATGTTCCAGAATGAACTGAAGGATAGAACAAATAGGATTACCAATAAGCAGATTTCGATGTTGGCGGTTAACAAAGCCCAGCCACCCCGACCAAAACCCCGACTTTGGCCCCTTATATCTCTGAAAATATTCAACCAATCGGATGAAATTTTGGCATTAGAGATTCCCACTATGGTCTCTAACCGTGCCAAATTTAATCGAAATCCGTTCAACCGTTCAGGGATCCAGATATCGATTTTGGCGTTCAGTGGATGGTATGGGGTGGGAGGGTTGGGGACCTAACGTATCTGTAGAGCAATAACGGTAAAGGATACAGCCGTGATACTTTGTTTTTCTGAAATTTCGTATTATGGATGGGTGCTTTTTTCGGGGTCTGTTTTTTGGAAAATAATGAAATTTTTGAGTTACAGTATGCCATTCAAAAGCCGCCGAAAGTCAAATTTCCTGATGCTCTTGTACGGACTGCTCACACATTAGAAAAGACTCCGTTTTCTTAATGTGTGTGAATAGCAAGTGGCGTTAGGAGAAACTGGCTGACTTACTGTCAATTATCTTGATTAAAAATTATCACACACATTGAATTTATCTATGCCACAACAGTTAAAATGTTCTCACACACACATTCACACACATATGTATGTATGTATGTATGTATGTATGTATGTATGTATGTATGTATGTATGTATATATATATATATATATATATATATATATATATATATATATATATATATATATATATATTACTAAAAGACCTTATTCCAAACTGGATGGTATCTAATGGAGTATTTATTCAGAAAAAGTTACAAGCTTTCTTGGACAACCAAGAAAGCTTGTAACTTTTTCTGAATAAATACTCCATTAGATACCATCCAGTTTGAATGAGGTCCTCTTAGTAATTCTACTAATGCACAGAACAATTGTGTATGTGATAAAGTTAATATATGTATATATATATATATATATATATATATATATATATATATATATATATATATATATATATATATATATATATATATATATATATATATATATATATATATATATATATTAATATATATATATATATATATTAATATATATATATATATATATATATATATATATACACACTGAGGAAACTCAAATTTAAGTTGTAGTTGTATTATAGATGAGCGTCATATGTACATTTAAAAGAAATATAAAAACTCTGTTAGGTCATGATGGAAACAGAATTAATCTGAAGAATAATGCTTCATGATAACGAATACTGTAGCAAATAAAGTTCACTTCGCTGTATAGCATATTTTTGAAGAAACTAACAACAAATAAGAGAAAGCCCTCTCAAAATAGATGTTATGACGATGGTAAGGGTTATATTTTCAAGGGCTCAGGGTGTAGTATTAAAAGTACACAATGAAAAACTTTAGTTTTGAAGAATATCTACCAGCAAGAAATAAAAGCATTGGAATCAGTTGAGCGGATAAATGTCCCTTGGGGCTTCCGGAGTATCTTTCCACAGTCGAAACTTCTTGAATTTCCAAGTTTAAAAGAATTTGCCGGAAGCTAAGAACTAGTTTTCCTTAACTTTTAGTTACAAAAGGGTCGATCGGTCGATCGAGAGAAATATTAAATATTTATGTACTAAATTATCTCATTCTTCCTAATGGTGTTTGTAAAAAAAATCTCAGAAAATAATTTTGGAAATGTTATAGAAAATAGCTACATTTCGAATATCTAGCTTTAATACTATAGAAATGAGAATACAACCATTCAAATTCATTGATGCCTAAACAATGAAATGCTAAGTATCAGAGAATTCTCAAAATCAGAGAATAAGCAACTATTGTGAATTGATTCTCTTGCGCGCCCGATGATGATTATTATTGCTATAATTATTCAGCAGGAATAGTGTTTTGTGTTTGAATATAATTGGCTTTTCTTCACCTAGAAGCGTTAAAAAACATGGAAAACGACTTACACATTGGTTTTGTTACCCAAAAGGCTACTAACTTGCTAAGCAACCTTCCAAAAATTGGAGTGGCCAAATGGGAAAGGTATTAAGGAAGGATACAGTAGCCTCGCCCACGGCCCATAAAACTCTTAGCCGTGGCCCATGAAACTCAGCCACGGTCCGATTATGGTTAACTTTAACCTTAAATAAAATAAAATCTACTGAAACTAGAGGGCTGCAATTTGGTACATTAAATGATTGGAGGGTAGATGATTAACATACCAATTTGCAGCCCTCTAGCCATAGCAGTTTTTAAGATCTGAGGGCGTACGGACGGACAGACAAAGCCAGCACAATTATTTTCTTTTACAGAAAACTTAAAAGTCAAGATTACGATGCAATTTATCTTTTTAGTCTCTCCTAAGCTCATGAGAATGAACAGTCAAACACTCCTGGGAAAAGTGCAAAAGTACCGGAAATATAAGACCTTGAGTACTCAACAGTGTGTCATTACAGCACCTCAACAAATACCAGTAATAACAGCCACGAGTAACACTGGTTCAGGTGCTAAATGTGAGAATGCTCCCTAGTGAAATTTATCTTAATAAAGCTGGACAAACAGCTTTTTTCCAACGATGGTCTGAATTATGATAATTTCTAGGAAGCATTAAATCAGCTCCAGCAATGAGACAGAGATCCGCAGAGGCTGTAGCTATATGCAGAGAAGAAAAATATTTCAGCATTGGTAAAAACAAGAGATAGAAACTTTGTGAAACTATTATATTCATCTCCGTAAATTTGCTCTACAAACTAATTTTGATCCACTATTTTCATTCTGCTTTCCCAAATTACTCTTTCTGACAATTCCTTTTTTTATTCGGTTGTGAACAATGGGATGGATCTTCTAAATTTGACTGCTGTTTTTGAATTTTGATCTTTTTATAATATTAAATTGTCTACTGATGTTTGTCTTTGATCATATTCTACCCATAGAAAATATCTTTAAATTATTTAGACGTTTGAATTATTGAAATCTAGGAATAAATATCTAATACAAAAATAACTCCGCATTTCATAATTTTGCCATCTTAAGGCAGACTCGAAGGTCATCCACGTAATATTGATATCTGGAATGGTCTTCAAAACTAGCTGAATCAACTCACGTCAAAAACTTGTTATCAAGTACGATTACTTAATGGGATGGCAATCCCACGGCACATAATAAGCTAAGAATAATTTTAGGATGCGTGCAGGTTCAGGCATGACACATCAAATGTATGAAAACTTTCACAAAGTAATTTCCTTGTATATATATATTAAACATTAGGGCATACAATCAGTTACCGCCCATGTTAAACTTATTGAAATTAGTAGACAGTCACATGTCGAAAATGAAGTAACTTATTTATGTTGCATTTTGTTGAATCCTGTGCTGTTTGTTCAGTATTTCCTCCTGTTTTAGTTCTCTATATCTATTTGATATTATTTTCAGATAAACAGTAATTCCATCCAGCGTTTGTAACACTATTTTTACACTATTGATGCAATGTTTATTACATATCCGTTAGTATATCAGCTGAAAAACATTTGTAATTCCTCGGTTTTAATATAGTAGTACAGAAATTGCTGTTTTAATATTATTCATAAACATGATTATTATTATTATAATAATTCTTATTTTAATAAGATAACCCAAATGATTAATGAGAAAACCTCAGCTGAGGAGGCCTAGAAATGTTGCTATGAAGGAAAACAG
>NC_089795.1:2832110-2902375 GCF_040412425.1 Macrobrachium rosenbergii | reverse complement strand
GTATTTTACAGCGGCAGTGATGGTCCTCGCAGACAAATTATAAATCGTCTGCCGAATAGATTAGGAAAATTTGTATAATTAACAAATTGATATAGCAAATTGTATGTCGATTCCTTTAGGCTTGAAACAAGTTCGAACTCCTTGGGAATGGTCTGTACCTAGACCGTGGGTCTACAACGCTGACGTACAGTAAAGCTTCACACTTATAGTCGGTCTATTATTATTATTATTATTATTATTATTATTATTATTATTATTATTATTATTATTATTATTGCAAACAATGCTTTACAGTCCTGTCCAGAGCCCCCAGGTTAATCTGTAACCTAGACCCCATTATTTCCTCTGAACTAGAGTTTTTAAGGTTAAACTATTACTTTTGTACATTTTCGTGTGTCCTGTCATTTACAGGGTCTTTTGTCATGTATGGCATTTAAAGCACTCAGTGGATATGCATGAAGTATTTTTTTTTTTTTACAAGAGACAGCATATCCTAGCAGTATCCAAGGAATATCTTAGTCAATATCCAAGGAATAATCTTAGGGTAATATCTTAGAATATCCAAGGAATATCCTGGACGATATCCTAGGAAATATCCGAGTAATATCCTAGGGAAAATCCAAGTAATATTTTAAGGCAGTGTCCTAGGAATACAAGTAATATTCTAGGAATATCCAAGTAATATCCTGAGACTATTCTTGGCAATATCCTAGAATATCCTAGGCAGTATCCATGGAATATCCTGACAGTATCTGAGTAATATCGTCGGCAATAGCCAAGAAATAACCTAGGCAATATCCAAGAAATAAACTAAAGCTATATCCAAGGAATATCCTAGGCAATATACAAGGACTGTCATGGGCAATATCCAAGGAATATCCTAGACAGTAACTGAGTAATATCCTAGGCAGTATCCAAGGAATATCCTAGACTAACTGAGTAATATCGTCGTCAATATCCAAGAAATATCCTAGGCAACATCAAAGAATATCCTAGGCAATATCCAAGGAATATCCTAGGCAGTATCCAAGTAATATCGTAGACAGTATCCGAGTAATATCGTCGGCAATATCCGAGAAATATTCTAGGCAATCCAAGGAATATCATGGGCAGTATCCAAGATATATCCTAGGCACACTGTGCAGCAATCTCACCATTTACATATTTCAAAACAAAACCTTTTATATCACCAAGATATCTAGAAGCATTCTTAGAATGCATAGCTTACCAATGTTTGTATCTCAAAATGTTTTAATTTCTCTCCCATTTGTTCCAACAAACCAGCTATTATACATTTCAGTTTACCCTTTAACATCTTATTTTTCTTTTCTTTTTTTATTTCTGTTGTCTTATTTAGGGTGCATAAACAATTTCTAGTCCTAGAAGTGATATTATACATAAACTCCTGAGAGTGCCAAGCTCTCACCATGAGTTAAAAACATTGATTTTAAGGTATTTAAAATTCTTAGAAGTTGGGGAAATCTTTCCTTTATTATTGAAGACCCCTGATGTACCACAGAGTAGCAGTGTACATTACAGTAGGGTACTTAATTTATGTCACTCCATACAGCTTTAATCCTACAGTACATTAAACATCCAAATTTTGAGGGAACAGTCAGAGTAATTAGTTTATTTTTAGTCATAACAGTAAGATTTTGGCATTCATGCATTCCAGAGTATATTGCTCAGCCTGTCCCATTCATGTAATAGAATAAGAATGGATTTTGAAATTTATTTCTCACTTTCATTGTGCTATGTTTGGATGCTAAGTTGTGCTTGGGATAATGGAAGAACATTTTTTATTTTTATCCTAATTTAGCAGTTTTGAAACGTGTTATATTTATTAGTAAAGATTTTGTATCCTTTTCAGTAACATGTACCATGTTACCTCAGACGTGTGAAAAATATACCAGTCTCTAGATATCAGCCTTAAAACTACCACCATACATATTGATATTTAATCCTGTGGACGAGGAAGGTGCATAGAGAAAAGATGTTTTATCTGTTGTGATTGGTGTTAGAAAACTTAGTTATATCTTTTGAATGTATGCATTTAAAAAGCTTTTCATCTTTACTGCCCACTTCAGTTATTACATTTGTAATGTGTTCCCTTGATTACTTTATAGTCAGCCACTGGAACACTCTCACTCATTCTCTGATTTGCTCCGAGTTGTAATTAGCTCCTCTGTTAGTGACGCAGCTCACTTAAAGACTCTTCTTTCACATTTCAAAATCCCTTTATCAATCTTTCTCTTTTTCTCACGTCAGTGAGTGATCTCGGCATAAATTGGAGGTAGATAAGTGCTCTTGCAGTTAACACATTTTTTTTTAAATTAAAGTACGTACCATTCTATTTTTATTGGTATCAGTACACTTTTTTCTCATCATTTACTCTGATTATGGTGGGGACATTTTTTTATCCATGGTGATTTTGGAATCAGGGGCTTTTCACTTCTTATATTACGGTGTTTTGATTACCTTATTTTTCCAAGATTTTAACAATTTTTTGTGTGATGCTGCACATTTTTTGCACATGTAGACGATGCTTTTATATTTTACACTTTTCTCCAGAAAATCCGCGCTATATTTTCCATTGACATATATTAAAAACTCCGCGAAGTCGTGAATTCGCGATAATCGAATCGCGAAGTAGCGAGGGGTCACTGTATATCCTTTGCTTTACCGGACAGAATGGCATACTGTACTGTGTATTTTAGACAACTGTTGCTTAATACAGTAATATGCGTGGCAATGCAGCCTGTTTCAGCAGTATTTTAGTTCTCTTTGAATCTTTGGGTCTTGATAGGCTGGGTGTATAAAATGTTAGTTTGAGTTTGCCTAACTGTTTTGTCTGTTCACTGTGTAGGACATATTCTGTGTTCTGTACGCTATTTGCAGAAACAACAATAAGTTGAAGAAATCTGGAGGAGGTTTTTCCTACAAAGATAAGAACACTTACACCTCAGTTACTGCCATTTTGAGTTCAGGAAATTGTGACAGATGGAGTCATTTCAAGAAAATTTTCTTTTTCCGCATCACAACACTGTTCTAGTCTAATAATACTACCTATAAACATTTTAAACCCTGGCAAAGCTACATAAAACCTCTTAATCTTATAAAAAAAAAATAAAAAAAATGGTTCCTCGCTGGGTGAGCGGGTTCCGTTCTCAGCTACCACTCTGTTGGTCGCGAGTTCGAATCTCCGACCGGCCAGTGAAGAACAAGAGGAATTTGTTTCTGGTGATAGAAAATCATTTCTCGCTATAGTGGTTCGGATTCCACAATAGCTGTAGGTCCCGTTGCTAGGTAACCAATTGGTTCTTAGCCACGTAAAAATAAATGTAATCCTTCGCCAGCTCTAGGAGAGCTGTTAATCAGCTCAGTGGTCTGGTTAAACTAAGATATACTTAACTTCTTTATAAAAAAATGATGAGTAATGGAAATGTATATATTTTGATTATCGATCAACACACCATGAATATTTGCCATGGAACAGTACAGTTGTGGATCTCGATAATTCCTCTCATGAGAGTGCCTAATCTACCATCAAAAAGGAAAATGATTGTAGGATGTTAGAAAAATTTTGCCTAGGTGGCAGGATCATCATAGCCTCTAGGTGTGCAATGGTGTCCGGTAATGAAGAATCCTTTGTTTCACCCAAAGGAATGGCTGCCAGTCCAGCAACAATGGATGCTAGGCCAAACACAACTGGTGTAGTCCATGGTAAACGGCTCCTGTTTAAATGAAGACAAAACAAGCTGATAATTATGTACCTTTGCCATGCATTGTTTAGAGAATAAACTGGCTGGATCAGAGTATAGAATAACAGGCAGTTTAGTTATGTACAGGTATGATGCATACTGTACTAAATAATTGTTGAGACTATAGTACATGGAATAGAAATATAATAATATAAAATTATACACAGAGTAGGGGAACAGGTTAAACCATCCAAAGTTGTGTTTATCAAATCAAACAAAAGAGTATAGCATAAACTTGTAAGCAAACATGAAGATATATTAAAGGACATAAACAAGATATCAACAAAATTCTAATACTAAAGTGTAGTTTTTACTACGTTTAATTTTTTCCACTGTAACAAATGACAGCAGCTGGTGCTGCTTTTTAAGGACATTGAAAAAAGGTGGTGTCATAAAACATCAGAATCACTTACTATAAAACCCGCGAGGAATGGCGAGACCATGGCACCAGCCCGTGAGGACATCATGGCTGTCCCCATCCTCGTGTTTGCACCTCCGAGGAAAGCTGAAGTATAAAGAAACAGGATCTGGAACACGGTGCTATTGGCCAACTTCCTGATCATTACCATTGTTATCACGAGCCACATTTGCTCTAAGGGTATTAGAAATAGAATGTTTAATATCATTTTGTGCTTGAGAATTACCTGGTAAGCAATGGTAAATTATTTTGTCACATATATGTACAGTAACTAAAACTTCATATTAACATTTGAGTTAAATAAATCTACATTTATTACCTTCAGGTATTACTGCTTGTATGAGCATTGACACTCCAGTAATGAACAACACAATCAGTGGGATTCTGCTACTAAAATAAGAAACTATCGGAATGGTTACGGTATTTGAAGGAATTTCCACAATTCCTGAGATATAACCATGAAGAGGAATGGATCAAGTGAAGGATCCACCACTCAAATTCAGGCCAAAGTATACCATTGCTACCACAAAGTAATCCACATACATGGGGGGTAATTGTCCTGAGTTTAGTGTCCTGATTAAGAAGAAAAAGAAAAAGATTTTAAGTTTATATCACCTTGTCAATGAGTTGACTATATTCAACAGAACACCTGCTTGAATGGCTTGAAGCGTAATGTCTTTGAAGAGTTCATGAAAATATATATATAGCTTAGCTTTTGTTACCTGAAAAGGATTGCGGCCTCCTTCAAACACCTCTTGAGTTTCATTTTCATTGTAGTCTCATCTTCTTGAGCATTTTTACATCTTAGCTGAAAGGGATGAAATGATGCACTTGAGTTTATGAAAGATGAAACATTTTATATTTTGTTCCCATATGTCAACTCTACATAGGGCCACACTTGCCTGCTTGTTTTATACTGGAAGTGCCAAACAGGTATTTTATTTTTGTTTATTGTTGCTGGGAAGTTAGGGATGGAAAAGTAATCAATGTTAGTGTAGTAATTGAGTAAATATCAATAACTGTCTTCATTGCCATGTTGGGCAAGTGCAGGCAGACATTATGTCACATTCTATCATATAGTGATTGGCATTTTGCTTCAGTGCATATTTTTCAGAAGGTGAAAGTTTTAAGTGTTGCTTTATCCACTGTGAGCAGTTTGTTCAGGGTCACTTACTTGTTCGTGAATTTCTGTCATCATACCCAGCAGCTTTCTCTGGTAGCCTGACTTTGTTCCAGCAGCAGCCTTCTGCAATACCTTTTAGAGCTTCCTTGTGACGACCTATAATCTATAAGCCATCGAGGTGATTCATCCATAATCCTGTAAAAATATGTATTCAGCGTTAGCTACATCTTGGATAAAAGAGTGGGGTTGGTGACTCGTTGCATAAAGAATGAAGCTTACTGAAACTCGCAAAGACCTGAAAGTGTCCTCCCACATGGAGGACTCCACTTGGAAATAACAGAAGGGACCTTCAGAATCATCATGAGTGTCAGTTTTTAAATGAATGAATGACATGACTTCTTGAAACCAAGTCTTGAATAGATGCTTACACTAGTGAAGTGCTGTGACCCTCCCTACTATCATAATCCCCCTCCCCCTTTTCTGACTAGACAAAGGTTGTCATCCTCACTGTTTGTCCTCTGAAAGGTGGACATTATGTTCACCTTTTGAAATCTTCAAGACAGTAGTGACCTTGTTTTTACTTATTATTAGAAGATTTTATTCATTGATATCACCAAAAAACAATGTGCTTTAGTTTAGGTGAATTTGCAAGATGATTATCAGTATATTTTGGTGAAACATACTACTGTACTTGCTTGACAAGTGTTCCATCACTTTTGTACAATTATTAGTTTCCTTCCTAAGAGGGATGGCAGATATTATTTTAATGGAATACTTTTTGTCTTTGTATTCCATAGAACTTCCCCAAAATGTGAAGATACCATGTATACCTATCATTCATCATTACTTTACAATCCTGAAAGTTGGTGGGTAAGCATTAAGTTACAACGGGCGGGGAAGGGCGGCGACCAGCAGTTGGGGGGCTGCTGGCTGCTCCACCTGACCCGCCACACCACCGATGTGACAAGCCAAGAGGAGCTGCCGCCAACACCTGGAGACGCGCAAGAACGGGCGGGAAGGGCGAAGCGACCAGCAGTTAGCTGCTGGCCGCTCCACCTGACCCGCCACACCACCGACACGACCAAGCCAAGAGGAGCCCCGCGACACCTGGAGATGCAACGGGCGGGAAGGGGCGGCGACCAGCAGTTGGGGGCTGCTGGTCGCTCCACCCGACCCGCCACACAACCCGATGCGACTAAGCGAGAAGAGGAGCCGCCGACACCTGGAGATAAGCAACCGGGAAGGGCGAGCGACCAGCAGTTAGCTGCTGGCCGCTCCACCCGACCCGCCATGGAAGGTATTAAAGAAGGTAAATAATGTTAATTTCTTGGTGGAAACGCCAGATAGGAGAAAGTCTCATCAATTGGTACATATAAATATGATGAAAACCTTCCATGAAAGAGAGAAGGTTAGGCCAATTGCGGCTCTTCAAGATCAGAAGTGACTTTGTTAGTAATAATGCTTTTTCAGATGAGCCTAATAATGATTGCTTTTCAGAGGACAGGGACGTTTACTTGAAAGATAGTGAATGGCTGGCAGGTAATGTCGAGGCTTTAGAAAATTTACCTCAGATGTTGAGTCACTTGGGTAAAGATGAGCAACAATCCTTGAGAAATTTGGTTTTAAAATATAGGGACTTGTTTTCTAATGTGCCCGGCAAGACTACACGATCTTAGCATGACGTGGACGTATGGGCGCCACGCCCCGTCGAAGCTGGCTTTTATAGGTTGAACCAAAAAAGAATGAAAATGTTGCTAGAGAGGTTGAGTATATGCTCAAGCATAATTTAATTGAGCTGAGTTGTAGTCCTTGGTCATCTCCAGTTGTGTTGGTCAAGAAATCTGGCGGAGACTATCGTCTTGTTTTGATTACAGGAAGCAATGAGGTGACCAAGGCTGATAGTTTTCCATTGCCTCGGAGTGGAGGGATTGCATCGATCGAATGGGTCGTGCTAAATATATTATGAAGTTCGACATATTAAAAGGGTATTGGCAGCAGCCTCTGTCTGTCGGAAAGGGCCAGAAATGTTTCGGCTTTTCTAACCAACAGGGGGTTATTTCAGTGTAAAGTGATGCCCTTTGGCATGGAAAATGCTGCTGCCACTTTTCAGCGAGTTATGAATTTTTTGGTTAGTGGTCTAGAGGGATGTGTGGTGTATATCGATGACTTGGTTATTTTTAGCGACGACTGGCAGTCGACTTGAAGAGAATTGAGGCCTTATTCAAAGTACTTAGGAAAGCAGGCCTGGTTATTAATTTAAGAAACTCTGATTTCGCAAAAGCCACGGTGGTTTATCTTGGACATGAGATAGGAGCAGGTATGGTAGCTCCTAAGGAGGCTAACATTGAAGCCATTCGTAAGGTAGAGGTTCTAAATGTAGGGAAGATTTGCGAAGGGTATTAGGAATGGCAAGTTATTATCGTAGATTCATTCGCAATTTTTCAGACATTACGGAACCTCTTACAGCTTTGTTGAAGAAAAAATGTTACCTTCATTTGGAGTAAGGAGGCGCAGGAGGCATTAGAGAAGATAAAATGATCCTCATTAGTCGGCCTTTGTTAGCAGCTCCTAATTTTGACTCTCCATTCCAGCTTACCACTGATACGAGCGATGTGGGGGTTGGTGCAGTATTGAGTCAGGCTGACAGTAATGGTATCGTCCACCCGGTGGCATATTTTTCTAAAAAGCTCACTTCGCCTCAAAGAAGGTATTCACAATCGAGAAGGAGACGTTGGCCTTGATTTTAGCTTAGCATTAACTCATTTTAGTGTCTATCTCTCCTCCTCAGGTGTGCCCATTAAAGTTTGCACGGACCATAATCCATTAACGTTCTTGAATCGATACAAGAATAAGAATCAGAGATTGATGCGCTGGAGTATTTTGGTCCAAGAATTCAATCTACAGTTTAAGCATATCCCAGGTAAAGAGAATATGGTGACCGATGCATTGTCCCGGCTGGCAGAGTAAGTGCAAACTAGGTAATTATAAAGGTTATTCTTTACCTGTTGGTAAGTTCCTGTTACTCGTGTTTTCTAGTTTGAGTGCTAATCATTATTTACTGATGGTTTCTTTTTATTTTTGTGTGATGATGGTCGAACAGGTTATGATGTAATGTAATACTACAATGTTGGATATGATGACGGGTGGTTATGTTATTTGATATGATAGATGGATGTTGACCATCTGTAAGATAATTATTCTGTTAGTTGGTGGATTCAACTGTTATTTTATAGGATGATTATATATTTATGCCTTTAATTCCTTTAGGAGGTTATGAAGTTTATAATGAATGGTGTTATTTCTGTGGTTGAGTTGAGCTTAAAACTGAGGTATCAAAATTATCTGGTTATGAATTATTTTAGGTGTGGTGGTTTAGGTATTTATGGATAATCCTAGATTGGACTCCTATGTTTTAGGCAATGGTATTTATTACGTTAATTGGGTATGTAAATTAGGTTAAGAATTTTGTGTGACAAACTGATTTCTGTTTAACACCCTTTGTTAGAGAGTGTGGACTCCAAATTTAGTGTTAATAGTGCTTAAAAAAAAAAAAAAAAGTGCTGTGTTAGTGCTGTAACGTGTTATGTATTCAAGACACTTTGGTGTAAGGTTAATGTACCGGTGTTATGATGTCAATGTACAGGTGTTACGAAGGTTGTGCAGTGGAAAAGTACAGCTAAGGTGTATGATATTTTCAGGATATTTAATCCTTATACCTTCGCAGCTTTGAACAATTCACAAGGAAAGATGAACCTTTAACTTTTACTTACCTTGTGTCAAAGTCTGTGGTGAACAGTAAATTGGTGTACTATTTATATTTGACAAAGGATGTGGTGTATATTTCAGGTAGCCTATGAGGCATTAAGGATGTCACATGTTAGTATAAGAATTTACAAGTTACCCAAGTAATGAGTCCTTTATTTGGACATTATATTTTGTTGGATGGGTGTATGACAATTTGGTTTTATAGCATATATTAATTGTCTTTAGTGCCACTCCTTCTCCTCTTGCAACCTGGGTGATCCCATATGGTGATAATCAATTATTGATACAGGTTGGTCATGTGATTTTAGTCCTAGGTGAAGGACTTGGCGCAATTATTTAGTGTATGGTGTTTGTGATACTTTTCATTTAACATTTGTAATTCCTTTGTTGGTTGTTTATGTATTTCAAGTGTTTATATTGGATTATTAATTACCTTAACTTTAACGTAAACTTTTGTATATTTGTCTTGAAAACTTTTGCATGTTTGTCTTGAAAAAAAAAATTATTTTTTTTTTCTCTGGGTGAGGAGGTGTAAGTAAGCCTTAGGATTTTTTATAATATATTAGCTTACTTATGTTAGTTTTTAAGTTCCTCTTTCATTTCTGAAGGCTGTAAAGTTCATTGTTAGTTCGCCTTCATGTTAGTAGGGGTCTCCTCACTCCAGTGGTATTTTTGTTTAGTCTTGTTGACTAATCCTCCTGTTTCTCCTCCATATTTTGGCTCTGCTGAATTGACTTGAGACCTGATTTCCGAGCTGCAGGCAGTTGGTATCTGCACCTTGACTAGTGAGCCTGCTTTCTTTCTCTGCTCATGGAATTACAGCAAGTCTGAGAATATATATATCTTCAGCTGGCAGTTTCTCTTGATCTTCGCCATTTTCATCATTGCCTCTGGTGCATTACTTGCCAGAGGGGCCTCGCTTAAGCGATGGTAAGGCGTGTCATCCACTTATATTATAAAGTATTGATGAAGATTACTGGGATCACGGCATCCATAATTATTTCGGAGATGACTGGGATCGTGGCTGTGATGCAGTACTCAGTTGAGTTTATGATTAACTCTATATTGAGATTTGCTGTCCTCGGCCTTCATTGGAGTGATTTTGGGAGGAGACTTGCATCATTTCATAATCATCCTTTAGCATGTAAAAGTCAGGTTATTCCTTTCTTTTTGTTTTCTATTCTTCTCTGGGCCCCCTTTCCTCCTTCAGAGGTTGAATGTGTTGCCTGATCACTGGTGTATGTGTTGTGTGTAAATTATTTTTGTTTTAATGTTTATGAAGAGGCCTAGTAATAATTTATTGTATTTTTGAATTATAATATATATTGGCTTTTTTTTTATTGGTTTGCTATCCCCCTTGAGTTATTCTTGTGCTGCATTTACTTGGGTTTGCTCCCACCTTAGTGGTTGGCTACCTTTTGAACACCTTAGTTTGTGGTATTTTTTTATTATTTATGGTCCTCTAGACCTGGAGTGTGTTGTGGTCCAACGAGGACATATATATATACAATATATATATATATATATATATATATATATATATATATATATATATATATATATATATATATATATATATATATATATATATATATATATATATATATATATGTGTATATATGTGTGTGTGTGTGTGTGTGTGTGTGTGTGTGTGTGTATGTATGTATATATATACAATGCCCTCATAATTCTTCGATATTCTTATATATATTTTTGGATATGCTTGTAACTACGAAGCCGAAATATCCAAACGGAAGAAGAAACTGAAGAGCCTGTGAACACCAGTCTATTCCAGCTCTAATAAATATATCTGAAAACGACAGGTATATGTATATACGAGAGGTAATAGACTTTTATCCTTCTCGTGGTCAGGTCGGCAACGCGACCTCCTTGTGAATATGGCGATGAGGGTTCGTTTCCCACGACCGGCGTTCACAGGCTCTTCAATTTCTTCTTCCGTTTGGATATTTTGGCTTCGTAGTTACAAGCATATCCAAAAAAGCGCGAAGAATTCGAGAAGAGGGCATTGTGGCTATTAGAATTACATATGTGTCTGGTAAAAGTGACCAGTAGATTCTACATATATATTTCAGCCTAAAAAGCAATAAAAACGATTGCCGACTTGGCTACGATGGTGAGGATGGGTCTATTCCAGCTCTAATAAATATATCTGAAAACGACAGGTATATTTATATACGAGAGGTAATAGACTTTTATCCTTCTCGTGGTCAGGTCGGCAACGCGACCTCCTTGTGAATATGGTAATGCGGGTTCGTTTCCCGCAACCGACGTTCACAGGCTCTTCAATTTCTTCTTCCGTTTGGATATTTCGGCTTCGTAGTTACAAGCATATCCAAAAAGAGCGAAGAATTCATATAGAAGTTAAGAGGGCACTGTGGCTATTAGAACTACATATGTGTCTGGTAAAAGTGACCAGTAGATTTTACACACACACACACACACACACACACACACACACACACACACACACACATATAGATACATATATATATATATATATATATATATATATATATATATATATATATATATATATATATATATATATATATATATATATAATATATATTCCGTATATATATATATATATATATATATATTTATATATAAGATATATATATATATATATTAAGAGGGCACTGGATATATATTTATATATATGTCTATATAATATATATATATATATATATATATATATATATATACAAAACTATATATGCACACATATATATATATAGCCGTATGATATATATATATATATATATATATATATATATATATATATATATATATATATATATATATATATATTATAAGTTGATAGTTATTTTACTTGAATAATGGATCGTCAAAACTTCTGCTCCTTTCTGGAGCCGTTGATATGATAATTGGCAGGATAATAGTTACATATATAGCAAAAAGTAACTATTTCTTAACGTAAATGAATATTTTCTAAGACAGAGCAAGAGCTACACTAATGTTAAGTGGGTTTTATGAAAGGTAGAGTGAGCAATTTTATTACGAAATCTAATGGAAATTAAAATTAAAAACATTTATTGATATGGCAATCATTGTTATCAGACCACACAGAAGTAAAATATAATTTAACAATTGTATGAAAATGAGCGAAATGAATGAGCGATATTTCCTACAGGAAGTACCGTAAATTCAACAAAATGTAAAACTGATTAAAGTGAGTGGTAGTTATGTCCCTTGATACATAACCTTAATTTGCGCATGAAATATAAATAATAGACCAGCTCATGAAAACTGGTTACAATATATATATATATATATATATATATATATATATATATATATATATATATATATATATATATATATATATATATATATATATATATATATATATAATATATATATATATATCAAGAAAATTATGACATCTGACTGAAACTTGATGTGAAATTCATGGTGTTGGTGACAAGTATAATGTTTCATTGTACTGCTGACGACTCTTATGCTTGTCTGAACTGGGATGTATTTTAATTATTAATTAAGAAGTCAAAATGTCAGATATGATATTTTAATACTTATGAAATAATTTGTCTCTATATTTCAGTAACTTCATTTAAAGACATTTCAACTTCCCATTGTATCCTCGTAGACTTCACATTTTTTCCTGATTACCTAAAAGGATATTCCGGTTTTAGTTGTGTGTAAAAGAAAACTATTGATTTGGCTATTTGTCTCTCCGTCAGCACTTTTTCTGTCCGCTAACAAAAATACTGAAGCTGGAGGGCTGCAAATTGGTTTGTTGATCATCCACCCTCAAATCATCAAACGTACCAAATTGTAGCCCTCGAACTTCAGTAGTTTTTATATTATTTAAGATTCAAGTTAGCCATGATTGTGCGTCTGGCACCGCTGTAGGTGTCAACAACACAGTCCACCACCGGGCCGTGGCTGAAATTTTCATGGGCAGGGGCTGAGAGTTTCATGGGCCGTGGCTGAGAGTGTCATACAGCATTATAGGCTGTACAGAAACTCGATCGCGCTGAAGGAACTTCTGCGCATTTTTTTATTTTTTTTTTTTTTTTTTAAGCCAATCCATCGTCAATGACTGATCTTTAGTTTAGAGAATATAAAGAATTTTTACAGAAAGTTGATTCTTTTTTAAACACGGTTATACTGGCGACCCATAATGATAACCTGAAGCTCCACAGTCGTAGATGGTTTTTATTGCTGTTCTTTCAGAACGCTTCTCTCTAAGACTTGATCCATGATCAAATGAAATCCCTACACAACTCAGCATCCATTGCTCACGACATGAACAGAACCATCACATGATTGTTCCAAATTGATGAAAGACCGTTAAATTACAAACACACTCTCTAAATGCTAGGTATAAATGATTATGTTAATTAAACACTGGGTATACACTGGTTCCCATAAAGTGCAGGATATATCTTATTTTGGATAACTCCCAAGGATTTGGTGAAACAAATATTTGTTTTGTATAAATATTTATCTACGAGTTAGCATAGCTTTATTTGTTATTATTTTTTATTTCACAGGACAATGTTCAATCGAGTTTTCCTGATTGCTGCAAGGTATAGCTGGAAAAAGTTTTTTTGGGCATCATTCATTTACTTTATCACAATTTACTTTAAAGTACAATAGCCAAAATATTTTATTTCTTTTCAGTGGTCTTTCAGTTGGAAAGAGAAGCAAAAATAGCATTCAGTAGCAAAACATTCTTTCCAGGTCCCCCAGCGGATATCGTTAAATAACATTTACTTTTTCCTGAAATCATTAAACCATTTATTTCCTCCATTTCTGAAACGAGAGAGACACATTTTATTTGTTTTTCTTTGTAAAAAAAAATTCTCATGCAGTTACTGACTTTCACAGTAGTTATTCCTTTACGAAAATCTCAAAAACAATTTTACTTGAAAAGAATTTTTAGACACGGCCATTCAGTTTCATATTCCCCAGGACACAAAATGTATTTTTTACTTTAAGGAAAAAACTCATACCTGTATTGTAAATGAAACAGTGCGTGGTTAGAAAAAATATAGGTGAAAAATGTTAGAATTTTGTCTCACAAACCCACACACACCCACCCACCCACCCACACACGCACACACACATACATACATATATATAAATATATATACATACATACATATATATATATATATATATATATATATATATATATATATATATATATATATATATATATATATATATATATATATATATATATATATATATATATATATATATATATATATATATATATATATATATATATATACATATATATACATATACATATATTGCTAGAAGTATTGATACATACTTTTCTCCTTGCCCTGTTTTCATTTGGATGACACAGTCTGAGGCCAGGGAGACAAGCCTTCTGCCCCTCCTTGCAGCTCCATTTTAAAAAGGACAATAGATTCGTCATGGTCTCAAGTACTTCTCTACTACACTCCCCCTATGTCTCGCTAAAAGTCATGCTAACTTGACCTTTATGATCTCTGGCCAAAGATCTTCCATTCTAGATTAATACCTTGTCCCTGGGAAACAGAGAAGCAGAATCTAACGGCTCACATACCAGTAAAAGCTCTCACACCTGACATGTCCGAGGCACTGGAAGCCGGCTGGTTGAGGAGGGCATAAAAGGCCGAGACAGAGGTCAAGCGAGAGAGTCGCAGGCAAAACCCTACAGAGGAAGCATGTGATTTGTGGCCTCCCCCAAAGCTCCTTTGTTCTGGCCAGGAGCCTCCTTATCCAAGCCTATCTGAGTGTAACCAAGGAGTCCCATTTGAGAGTCTTTACTGAGGTTGATGTACAAAATCTTTACTCAACATTTAAAGGTAAAGTCCAAGTAGAAGGTTTTTGGCCATTCCTTTTGTTATTATGTTCATATCCTTACCCTTCCTGTCAATGTGCTATTAACCAGCTGATTCATTGCTGATATAAATCATCATAATTAATCAGTAAATTGCCTGATCATAAATTGACATCACCCTCCTTGAGTCTTCTGCAATTTCATTTTGTCTGTCTAGATTTTGTTCTACTTTATCGAGTGTTAACGTGCCCTTTTTTCATGTTTACAGCAAGACCATATATATTGCTCCACTGTGTCCACAGACCAATCACGTCCTCAAGCATGTTATTGTTTGGTAACCCTAGTTATTGAACTATTGTGTTAGTTATCAACTTAATTATTGATTTTATCAGTGTTTGGCACTCCAGCTAATCAATTCTTGTGCCAGTAAAATCATAAGTGCCAAGAACCAGTTTGGATGGCTCTGTAAAATTTACTCTTCTGATTAAATGTAAATACATGTAATTGACTATTAATTAAGAGCGAAAATTTCTCTGCTGAGTCCTTTCTCAAATTGAAATTGCTTGAAATTCCATTTTTCTTGTTTTGTGAGTGTTGACCCCTGGTCAGGATCTGCAACACCAAGGTAAGGATAATAGATCAATCAACATTCATAAAAATGGTGACCTTGTCAGGATCATTATTGCAAATTGCATTGCAGACTGAATCTGCAACAGCAGAATAGCAATCAGCCCTGGCTGGGCTAAGCCTGGTAGTTTGCATGATCGAAACAAATCCTTAATGTAAAATCCCTTTAAATTCTATGGGTATACAGTGGACAGAGGTATACAGCATAAGTATTCATTTTACCATTTGCTATCCATACATTTGTGATCAAGGAATACTTGAAATTCAGAATTCCATACTGCATGTTGTTTAGAGGCAGAGCAAGTCTCGCATATGAGAGTACTCAGACATCTGAGGTAGTAGGATTGCCAATTAGGTAGAAGTTAGGGGCTGTTGCTACTGCATGTTAGCAAACTGCACGGCTTAACTAATTAGGAATTAGCTAAGAAGTGGATTAGTGAAGAAAAGTGCAAATTTCTCTCTATTTGCAGTGAAATTTCCTCAATTTACGTAGTTAGGACAGTGATATCTGGCAACCTCCACCCCACCAATACAGTCATGCTCATACCAACACCGTTAAGCAGACACACAGCATTGTCTCTCACCTCAGCTGTGTAAAGAAGAATTCCTAGTAAAATAAAGTAAGAATTTGTAATTCTCAGAGTTAATTGAATTCTATGTTTACGCCTGCACTATTCTATCAGAGAAAATTCGCACTTCATTTCGTATCGCATAAAATTAGTGAGAGTGCATAGGCAAGTAAAGGTGTGTGGCAACTCACTCGTTCTCAGCTGTGTCTCACATGACCTGCCAACACTCCATCCTCTCACGTATGTAGTTAGTGGTACATTTTACCACCTTGGCAATTCTGTAATAAGAACTATAATCTAAAGACATGATTATTCCTTAAGGTTACATCCCTCACGGTTGAGAATAAGACATAATGTTTAATGGTAAAGAATATTGCCAGTCTAAACAATTTTGTCCTTATGCAAGCAACAAACTGTTCTTTGGAACAAACAAATCGTTCTTTGGAACCTTGCTTCTGCACTAGGCAAATGAGCAATTGTTGTGTGTATGTAACTTATCGCTCACCTCAAATCTGCACTCTGCAAGTGAGTGATTGTCATGTGTATGTAACTTATGACTCATCTCAAAAGTTTTGTGTATTCTGCCCAACTTCTTAGTGATCTCACTGCATCTTTGAGCGCTGCTCCAAGTCCATTTCATTTACAATCTGGGCCACGTCATCACCAATCTGCACCTTAAGTGCAACCCACCAAGGTGTAAATATTGCATTACTGGCCCAGTGCCATACTTCTCCGCCCTGCAGAACCAACCCATTACCCACTAGTTCTTTAGAACACCTTCACACTTAGTGCCAGTGCCACCTTACCAAAAGGGACACTTTATTATAGATGGAGCCCTATAAGCCCACCTTTTCACTCTACATCACACCCTGCCAAAGCAGAATGCCATTTCCATTCCGTGCAATCGCTTGCACGACTAACAACTTCCCTACTCCAGACCTCACTCATTCCATCTCAAGACCAGCTCAACACATCCTAACCCATCAGCACCATAGCTGAAAGTTACAAAGCCTTCATGGATATGGGGAAGGTGATAGGTTTCACAGGAAGAGAGCTCACCTGATGGGTACAGGAACAGCTGGATGCCTTAATCCAGAGGGAGAAAAAGCAGAAAGAAGAAGAGAGAAAGGAGAGGGAAGCAAAGAGGAGAGGGAGAGACAGCAAAGAGAAGAAGAAAGAAAGCAGAAAGAAGACAAGAGGAAGGAGGGAGAAGAAAAGTAGGAGAAACAGAGGCAGCATTAGCTAGGTCTGAAGGACTAGGAGATCCAGCTGGAGCAAGCTAATGCAGTAGCCTCGGCCCACTCAAAGTCAGCTACCTCACCACCTTCCACACCTCATTCACACCTCTTGAGCATCACCTCAGTGATCCAGCAGTGGAACGAAGATGAGCAAGAAACTTGGTTAGATGCAATGGAACGCGTCTTCAGAAACTTCTCTCCTACCTACGGAAGCAGAGATCGCCCTGCTTCTTGGAAAACACACTGGTGGAAATGGCCTAGTCACCTTTTGCTCCTTAGATGCTAGTGAATAGGGTGACCTTGAAGAGGTCAGAAAGGTGGTCCTCAAAACCTACGAAATCACTCCTGAACACCGGAGACAACGTTAGCGCAGCTTAACAAAGGAAGGAGGTCAAACTTGGAAGATTGAGTATATCATAAGCATTGGCTGGAAGCCCTCAACATCACAACGTTTGAGGAACTGCCAGAGCTCATACAGCTGGAGGATTTCTTTTAATATGCTACAAGTTCTCTAGCCACTCACCTATGTGAGATGCGTCCCAAGATTTTTGCCGAATGTTGTCGCTTGGCAGATGACTGAGACACCTGTCATCCTCCCACTAGTTCCTTGAGACAGAAGATTCTCCCACCAAGTCACACCTCCTCCAAAGAATGGGTCCTCTTCTAAAATTCTTGTTTGCACTCATTGCATGAAGAAGGGGCACTTGGAATCCCAATGCCAATTCAAGGGAGAAGCCGCTGCGACGCCACCCCTTGGTCAATCCAAGAAATAACCCCAAACTTCTCCAGCCCTTAAGGGGATCCACCCTTTTTAACGACAGGTTGGTCAATTTGGATTAAAGGATTCTGGGATTGTGTGGAACCAAGAAATAACCCCAAACTTCTCCAGCTCCTTAAAAGAACTGTAGCAAGATTTACTGCACTGCATGTTAAGTCTCCCTGATACAGGAAGAAAGGGTCCCTTATGGGGCTAAGATTGAGAACCATAAGTTCATAACCATCTAGAGTATCAATCAAGTAAAACTGATCCTCCCAACAGTTCAGCTGAGAGTCACCAGACCCCACAGAACTAGGATCTGCACACTTGTCATAACCAAATACCTCCCTGGAGGCTACAACCTCCTCCTGGGACAGGACTTTATTTCCTCATCTAATACAAGACAACCCAGGGGTTCTGCCCCCTCAAAGTCTAATTCAGGCTTAAATAGTCCTCACAGACCTGCCTCAGGATCACTGTCAGTGCCCCCTAAGCGCCCTGAGCCGTTCCAGGCTCTGGCTGTCTCAGTCATTGAGCCCTCACCAAACTTAATCCCTGTGCCTGGCCCTGCCTTAGTGCCCTAGCCAGAGCACACCGTAGATCTCCCTTCAGGAGACCTCAACCTTGCCTCCAATTCCCTGCCAGTGTCACTTGAGCGCCCTGGGCAGTGCCTTGCTCCCTCTGTCCAGGACATTGAGCCAATTCCAAATTTGATTCCTGTGCCTGGTCCTGCCTTAGCACCAGTGCCAGAGTGTGCCCTAGATCTCCCTTCAGGAGATCCCAGTCTGATTCGCCTCTCTTCTTTTTGCTTGGCCCCATTACCAGTGCCGGTAAGAGAGTCATCCCAAAGCTTACTAGGGTCCCTTCCAGACTCCCCTGCCCACAGCAGAATCTCACCTCCTGGCACGGCCTCGCCGACCTGTGCCTGAGTTGGTCATTGTGACCTGTGAACCTTGCACACCCACAAAAACCTCTTCCTCTCTTTCTCTGTCATCAGAAGATGAGATTCTGATGGAAAATTCCTCTGTATCCCACCTGGTCTCAGAGCTCAAGGAACTGCAATGACAACTGATAAAGATTGTTGGTGCCACCTCTGCTCTAGTTGTTGCAGCAGCTGGAACAGGTGGCACTGCAATGCCTCCCTCAGACACAGGCTTACCGACTCCCCCCAAAAACGTCAAACCATCAATCTAAAAGAGGCCCAAGGAAGAAAAGTCAGAGGCGTAGGAATTCCAGGTAGCCTACGAGAGACACAGAGCTCTCCTGGCACTTGTGCCCTTCAGGCACAGTGCCTAACTTCAACTGAGTTTCTTGGCACCAAACCAGAGTCGGGTGACAAGTCATTCCCTTTACTCTCACTCTTTGTGAATGTGTAACTTATTTTCCTCTTGTAACTTTAATCATTGTAGTTTTAATTTCAAGCCTTGTAACAACTAATCATTTACCTTGAATAACCCTCTTACTAACCATCACACTCTGACCAATGTAGAGTGCTAACTGCCAGATCCTCAGGCAATCCAAGTCTTTGACTTTCCTTCATGCAATTTCTTGTGTGGCAGATTTTAAAACCCTCCAAAAAAAAAAAAATAATAATTATATGCTATAAGAACCACTAAGCCTTGACAACACTTGTGCCTTACCTGACAAAGTGCCACCCCTTCCACAAGGTAACATGGCACTCACCAAATGAGTTGCCCCACGAACACATAAAGCCTTTGTAGATTTATATGAAATTATACCTCATTTTAACTAAGTCAGGTCTCTACCTTAACAGGCAGAAATCCATCCTAGCTTATATACATACCAGATTGGATTTATAATAGCTTCAGTATCACTATTGTATCATTTCCACAAGTGGCTTAACCACAACCACAGGTAATATCCATTTATCAATAAAATCTACTCAAAGTAGTATTAAACTTTGCAGGTGCTGGCTAAGTATTCTTGCATGCCAGTTTAACTGTTGTTCATTATTAAAAGCAGACACCTTAGTAATTTTACTTTAACACATTTTGCAAAGGCTTTAGGAGAGACCATAACGTAAAACATTAGGCTCGCTTCAAGATGTTCACACCCGAAAGAGGTGTAAAACGTTTTGTTCTTAGCAGGGAGCTGCTAGAAGTATTGATACATACTTCTCTCCTTCCCCTGTTTTCGTTTGGATAACACAGTCTGAGACCAGGGAGACAAGCCTTCTGGCCCTCCTTGTTGTTCTATTTTAAAAAGGACAATAGATTCATCAGGGTCTCAAATACTTCACTATTGCACTCGTCCTATGCCTCGCTAAAACGTCATGCTAACTTGACCTTTATGATCTTTGGCCAAAGAACTTCTGTTCAAGATTAATGCCTTGTCCCTGGGAGACAGAGAATTAGAGGTCTAATGGCTCACATACCAGTAAAAGCTCTGTCACCTGACATGCCTGAGCCACTGGAAGCCAGCTGGTTGAGGAGGTCATAAAAGGCCAAGACAGAGGTCAAGCGAGAGAGTTGCAGGCAAAACCCTACAGGGAAAGCACGTCATTCGTGGTTTCCCCCAAAGCTCCTTTGTTTTGGCCAGAAGCCTCCTTATCCAAGCCTATCTGAGTGTAACCAAGAAGTCCCATTTGATAGAGGTTTTACTGAAGTTGATACTTGACCAATCAAGACAAAAGTTGGCATGTGGCCATTATTTGACCCAACTTGGATAATAGGGTACGTTTCAAACCAGTACTCGCCCCCTTTCCCTTCCCCATCACCCTTCCCCCTTCCCTTTGTACAGTAACTTATATGTTAAATAAACTCTATTGGCTAATCATGTCTCATTTCAAATACTTAAGACAATACAAACAAATTATTGAAAATGCTTTTAAAACACCACAGAAATATCTGGATAAAATGGACAGACAGCACAGTAATACCTGTTTAAAGGTGACAGACAGCACAATAATACCTGGATAAGAGGCACAGTTATGACAATAATACCTGGATAAAAGTGACAGTTACCACTGTAATACATGGACAAAGGGGACAGACAGCACAGTAATAACTAGATAAAAGGGATATTCACCATAGCAATAGCTGGATAAAAGGGACAGATAGCACAGTAATAACTGGTTAAAGGGACAGACAGCACAGTAATACCTGGTTAAAAGGAACAGACTGCATAGAAATACCTGGATAAAAGGGACAGTCACGCCAGTAATACCTGGATAAATGGGACAGTCACGCCAGTAATATCTGGATAAAAGGGACAGACATCACAGTAATGCCTGGTTAAAGGTGACAAATAGTACAATAATACCTGGTTATAGGTATATGACAGTATAGTAACAACTGGATAAATGGGACAGTCACTACACTGATACCTGGATAAAAGGAACAATTACCACAGTAATACCTGGATAAAAGGGACAGATAGAACAGGAATACCTGGATAGAAGGGACAGTTACCACAGTAATACCTGGATAAAGGGACAGACAGTACAGTAATACCTGGTTAAAGGTGACAGATAGAACAGTAATACCTGGATAAAAGGGACAGTCACCACAGTAATACCTAGAGAATAGGGACAGTCACCAAAGTATTACCTGGATAAAACGGACAGTTACCACAGTAATAACTGAATAAAAGGAACAGTCATCACAGTAATTTCTGGATAAAAGGGACAGTCATCTCAGTAATACCTGGATAAGAGGGACAGACAAACTTTAATACCTGATAAAAGGAACAGTCATCACAGTAATACCTGGATAACAGGGACAGACAGTACAGCAGTACCTGGCTAATGGGGACAGACAGCACAGCAATGCTTGGCTAAAGGGAATAGACAGAACAGTAATAATTGGGTAAAAAGGACAGTCACCACAGTAATACAGTAATACTTGGATAAAAATAGACAAAACAGTCATCACAGTATTGACTGGATAAAAGGGACAGTCATCTCAGTAATACCTGGATAAGAGGGACACACTATTAATATAAAGGAACAGTCATACAGTAATACCTGGATAAAATGGACAGACAGTACCTGATAAAAGGAACAGTATCACAGTAGTACCTGGATAAAAGGGACAGACAGCCACCACAGTGGGAATAGACAGAACAGTAATAATTGGGTAAAAAGGACAGTCACCACAGTAATACTTGGATAAAAGAGACAGACAGAACAGTATTGACTGGATAAAAGGGACAGTCATCACAGTGATTTTTGGATAAAAGGGACAGTCATCACTGTAAAAACTGGATAAAATGGACAGACAGTACAGTACTACAGTACCTGGATAAAAGGGACAGCCACCACAGTAATACCTGACAGTTCAACCACAACTGCTTAGAGGGAGTACGTTCACATGAAAAAAGTAGAACTATCAGTAGGATCGACAACACAAACCCCTCCTGCTCTCCCGTTCTTCTTCCCCTCCCCTTTCCCCCTCCCTTTCCCTTTTCCCTCCCCCTACTTGTAGACTGTCATTCAGAGTTTTCCCGGGCAGAGTTATTAGTTAGTATAGTATATATATATATATATATATATATATATATATATATATATATATATATATATATATATATATATATATATATATATATATATATATATATATATATATATATATGTGTGTGTGTGTGTGTGTGTGTGTGTGTGTGTATCAGTTGCAGCACAATTAAAAAAAAGTTGTTCACTTCAAATCTGAAACGAAAATTAACACTAAAAAAAATAATAATAGCACTTACGTACGCACCTGCTTGACTGCCACGGTGCGAAATCCATCCACCAAAAAAAAAAAGAGAGAGAAAAAACACAGAAATACACTTGCGCATTTCCGTATGTTTCAACACACACAAATGGTCAAGATACCGCAATTAAATACACTGTGCACACTATCCTCTTCCCCAAGCATTCCCCAACATGAACCAAAGTCCAGAAATATCTATACAATACCAAAACCTTGCGCCCCATGACGCATCATTAAACACACAGACATCCGCGCTCGAGAAACACTGACTCGAGCGCATTTCACAACTCCTCCCTAAACTGTATTGCTGAACCATCGAATCCCTATTCTGAGACGCCAATACTACCAACCTCTATAATTCATACAGTATAACAACTACTAATAAGGTATGTCTCTTCGGAAGCTTAACCTGTCACCTATCTATTTATCTATTTGACAATCTATTCCTGTCTGTTATGCTGCCACCAACTATTATGCCCTTAAACAAGGTCAGATAGGGTCATAATCTCTTTCTACATCTGTTTTAAGAACAATGTCATATCATCTTATATCTCTAAGATTCTCTGGTAGCAATGGCCAGCATTGAGTTAGCACATTCTTTCTCTTGTCTGCTGCTCACTCTTTCTATCTATGAAACAAAGGCTTACTGGATTAAAATGCCAAGATACAAAACTAGACTTTATTTGTAAAAATAACGAAAGCATTTCAGCAAAAGCTACGGTCACGAAATGGAGTTTCTCACACCCCACAAAAATGGAAGTCATAACTAGAGGAAACTCAGACTCACAATCAATCAAATTAATGACTCTAGACCAACCAATACTAGTGACTAACACCCCGGTCACCAAACAAAATAAAAAGGTTATGATTATTCTAGACCAAAACAAATGTCATGTAGTATGTTAAAAAGAACACCGCTTCCAATATATACGTCCTCACAAGGCTCAACCAGGATTCCTGTTAAAAGAAACGTAGCTTATATTAAAACCCGAAATGGTGCATAAAGAAATAAACACTTAAAATGGAAAAATGTATAATAAAGAACAGAGGGGTTTCACTGCAACGTAAAATGGGTATTGAACATAATGTCTGAAAAGATATGAGAGTTAATAAGTTATCTTACTCACATTCTATGGCCATTTGGAAACCGTTCCTCACAGTGGCTGTTCTTATTCACACACAGCTCAAAAGAACGATCACACCAGCCACAAATCAAAGTGAATACCCATTCTATGGTTCCTCTATAATATACACATTAGAGAGCGCATGTATGCACCCATTCACTTAATAACCCCTCCCTTGTGGCATGATGTCACCGTCGGGTTCAACGTTCGAAGGACCCCACCTTCTGAATCCACAGATATCACAAAGTTTCCATCAATCTGTCATGTTGTCAGCATGCATCTTGGCCATGATTGGAAGACACAAATGAGCGCATCAGATGCCCGCTGTATCTAACCGCAGAAAATACCAGCGTCAACATGAATGCCACCTGCGCCCGACACACGTTTTCAAAGGCCAGCAACTGGCTAGCTTAATCAGGAATATGTATATAAATATTAAGTAAGAAATGAACACTGTTATTTGACAATTAGTGGAATAATTATCAATAACAGTAACCAATTACTTAATAATGTAAATAAATATTTTCTAAAATATATTTTAGAAAAAGGAAGACCTACACCAATTTCTAAAGTCTAATTATAATTTAAATTTAAAACATCCATAAACAGAATAACTTTACGATATGTAGCAATTATTGTTGCTAACCAACAGAGAGGGTGGTATATACCTTGAAAATTGTGTAAAATTTACCAACAAGAATAAACAGTATCTTTTATAGGAAGTATCTGAATTACGTTTGATTAATAGAAATATAAAAAAAAAATACCACTGTGGTTGCTTGTTATGTCCTTTGATATATAACTTCAAAACATATATGAAATATGAATAATAGTCTCTAACGGTTGTGTATGTTCGTCAGTACTGTTCTTGTAGTATATATATTTGTGACTTCTCATACTCTGTATCAGTCCTTCGTCAATGGCTTGGAAATAAAGTCGAAACCGGTCAGGACCTACACCCCGTTTCTTATTTTTCACCTGTGGTAATGTATATATATATATATATATATATATATATATATATATATATATATATATATATATATATATATATATATGTGTGTGTGTGTGTGTGTGTGTGTGTGTGTGTGTGTGTGTGTGTGTGTGTATGTGTGTATGTATGTATGTATGTATGCATGTATAAATCATAGACCTGGAAGAAGGAATAAAACTAGGCGTTTCTTTTTCTTACACCTCTACGATAGCAATACATAACCATTAAACTACTGTACTACCATTAAAAAATAAGTGTAAAAATATCATTTACAAGTATATTGTCCAATTTGTGCATCACCCGGCTATTGTTTATCAACTCAACGCGACTTTTCATTATTATAAATCATTCTACAATGTTTCTTTCGTTAATGTCTTTACAATACGATGTCCTCTCTATTTTCCAGTTGCTAGTGTTGTTGCACTCATTCATTCAAATACTGAAATAAACACCTCGTAAAATTCCCTGTTCTAACGTTATATTTATGTGGTTTTAATTTAATTCCGAAACCAAAGAGGTTTTTTGTATCACTGGACCCTGAGGAAGTGTCAATCTCTAAAGCGCTTGGTCAACTTCTAGTCTTACTCATCTGCACAGCTCTATGGCTGACCTAGGACATCACAATCTTAAGCAATAGAACGTATTATATATATATATATATATATATATATATATATATATATATATATATATATATATATATATATATATATATATATATATATATATATATATATATATATATATATATATATATATATATATATATATATATATATATATATATATATATATATATATATATATATATATATATATATATATATATATATATATATATATATATATATATATATATAAGGTACACTATGTGTGTGTGTGTGTGTGTGTGTGTGTGTGTGTGTGTGTGTGTGTGTGTGTGTGTGTGTGTGGGTCTGATGTGTCTGTGTGTATATATGTATTATTTTCTCATTAATAAGGCACACTTGCTCTGAATCATCAGTTAAAGTGGAGTTCCTTTTTGATCTATAGCATCGTGTCAAGAGGTCTACAGGAAGGGATTGTCTACGCGTCAATAGAATCTGCGATGATTAATTACATACGAATCCTTATCATATCAACTGAATCACAAAAGGATTTATTATCGGTGTGATTAGAGTAATCACAGATGTGGAAATACGCAGTGTTTGAGAATGCAGTCATCAAGCAAATCAACTTCATCATTTGTTTTTTAACAAATGCTTAACTGTGTATGCATAAGAATGTAAATAAAAAATTATAGAGCACAAAAATTAATTTCTTTTTTATATTTAATTCGATTATCTAATATTCTTGATGGTAATGGAGGAATTACTGATTGCAGTCGTTCCTCATTGGAAGGGTGTGTATCGTTCTCGGGTAGCACTCCTGGTCCCGCGTTCCATTTTCCGACCGACCAATGAAGAATTAGAGGAATTTATTTCTGGTGACAGAAATTCATTTCTCGTTATAATGTGGTTCGGATTCCACAATAAGCTGTAGGTCCCGTTGCTAGGTAACCATTAGGTTCTTAGCCACGTAAAATAAATCTAATCCTTCGGGCCAGCCCTCTCTAGGAGAGCTGTTAAGCAGCTCAGTGGTATGGCTAAATGAAGGTATACTTACTTACTTATCATGCATATTTAGTCTATGCGGATGTAATGTATAGCATCCTTAAACTTTTTTCGTTTCGAATTCATGTACATCAAAATGTAAAAAAAAAAATTAAATGATATTAACTTCCCGTAATTTGCAATACCCTGTAATCTGATTTAAAAAAGAATGAAAAACAAAAACAATCCATTGTAAGATATTATCACGTCGACATTGCCTAATACCTGAAAAAAAAAGAAAAATTTTAATGCAATTCTCTTCATCATTAAATTCAGCAAACTGTTCCATTATAAGCTCATTTGTTGTGTGGTGCACTGAAGGGCGTCATTACCAGGAGTTATTGCTCTCGTCATTTGCGGATAATGAGAAATTGCTCTGGATACTCATAGGGAACTTTCATTTGGGAGAGTTTTTTAATACAAAGGCTTTGCCCACTTTTATGGTTCAACGTATTTCTTTTTTTTTTTTTTTTTTTTAATAAAACCTTGCGCTAGAGTCACAGTCTCTAATGCTTTTAATATCTTTTTCCTTTATTTAAATTTTAATGTGTTTTTGTTGCTTAAAGCAGTTATACCAGCAATGAAAAGAAAACATACTGTAAGTATGGTGTGGTAATGTGTTCGAATTCTAAATCGACCGGACAAAAAAGAACAATAAATTTTCCATAATAAATGCGCAACTAACTAACATCGTCTTTAAGTTTTAAATTAAAAATTATAGAGGTTACTCTGTCTTCAGTAACAAGCATGCATTTAGTTGAACAATCTTCTTTGATGCATGATAATTAGAAAATAGTAATGACCTTCAATCAAGATTTATTTCTCCTTGTAGGAATATTAGAATCATTATCACACCCTCAAAATGTACAGCATTTATTCAATAGAATTCAACCTTTATCAAGAAGAGGCTAACCAATAGATGCACGTCAATTCTTGGGCTTCTTCTTACCTGCGGTTCAATAACTGTTCTTGGGATTTCAGTGTCAAATATGAGTGTCGTCAGCAGTCAGCGTTTTCGAAATATTTGGTAGTCGGAAAATAGAAGTTAGGTTTAATGTACATTTTTACCTTTTATCTATCAGTTGAATCTTCATCATATAGAAGGTACTCATTTCATTTTAGGCGTCCCTGTCCGCACAAGAACAATTTGATCTTTATATAAATAAAGGTACTAGGAGTGCACTGTAAACGCTCTTCAGTGATATATAAGGTAAATAATCTAAGGTAAATAATCTAATCAAACTACCTTTTAACACATTACGTTCTTTTCAAGTAAGGTCGTATAACCCCTCAACTGCCGTAAAACTTGTTAAATCAACAGGAGTTGCCTAAACGTAAAACGTTTAAAACCACTTATACACTCGTGTTTCAGCGACTTTTGATAGAGAGAGCTAAAGCTTTTGAGGCACGAGCTCTCAAAATGTAAATTTAGAAAATTTAACGCTGATATGTAGGTAAAGAGATGAAAACAACACAACAGAGTATCGTGATTAGAATGAATATAAATATTAGGACAACTATCAGTCATTAGAATGAATGCATCAGTGAAAGAGTACTTTCCTTTTCATTAAAGAAATGCATTTCCACTTTAACAAGTGACAATAGCTAGCTAAAATGCGAAACTAATGCAGAGTTAAGTGCAAGAAAGATAAGTTACTGTCGGTTGGTTTAGGGTTTATGAAAAAAATGAAACTGGGAATGTTTGGAAAGGGAGTTGATTGCTGGATTTACATGATTTCTTAGTAAATGCAAATAAAAAAAGCATTCCATAAGTCCACTTGCGAAGGCAGATGGAAGCTGAGAAGATGAATTTCATAGTAAGAAGTTATTGTGTTAATGATTTAGTTAAGGTGAAAATAAAGGTAGACGTAAGTTTGATTTTGAGAGAAAGAGCAAAAAAAAAAAAAATTAATTAGGGCAAGTAAATTTGATCAGATGGAAGTGAAAAGAACATAAAAAAAAAAGGCTGGAGTTAAAGACAATGAAGGTGATGGAGTATATGAATTGTGTTTAAATTTCATGATGAGATTACGTGCTAAGCAGAAAGCGTTTGTTTTCCAGGAGAGTGGGAGGAAAAAAATAGAAACAAAGAAATGAGAATTTTTATGAAATAAAGACCGAGATTATTTGTGGTGTACTTGCAAATATATTAAAGATGATCATGTACTGTATAAGAACACTGAAGGATTGGTATGACGGTCAAGAGAAAGGTAAGAAAGAAAAGTAAAAAGCGGACAAGGGCATAATGGAAAGAAACAACTAAAAAATGGGCCGGAAGTTTTTTCGACACAATCGAGTTTTCTGTATGATCCACGACCCATGAAGCTTTCAGTCACGGACCGGTGGTGGCCTGTCATATAGCGTTGCCAGACGTATGACTATGGCTAAATTTAACCTTAAATAAAATAAAAACTACTGAGGCTAAAGGTTGCAATTTGGTATGTTTGATGATTGGAGGGTGGATAATCGACATAGCAACTTGCAGCCCTCTAGCCTCCTCAGTAGCTTTTAAGATGTGAGGGCAGACAGAAAAAGTGCAGACGGACAGACAAAGCCGGCACAGTAGTTTTCTTTCACAGTTCTACAGTACAAGGAAGTTGACTATGAAAGGATAGTTGATGAACACAGATCTCAGAATAAGTAGAAAAATAAGTCAGAAGAGAAAGCAGAATGATATTTATGGAGTGACCATTTTAAAGATTTGATGAATGTGGAATAATGAGAACGTCAAGAAAGCAATTCAGAAGTTGGTAATGGAAAGATATCTGGCACTGATGGGTTTATAGGTGAGATGCAGTACGGTGGAGAAATGTGATTGATTGAATAACATTGGTATGGTATGGTATGTATGCTCCTTTTCAAGACTGAAAAATCTTAAGGGCATAACAACTAGTACATAAGGGAAGATGTATGACAGGATTTTGATATATAAATTATGATAAAAAAATTAAAGGGAAATAGCGGCATGTTCATTGAAAAGGGGAAGAATGTCGATTAAGAATCTGGTATGCCATAGCTGCTTCTCTTTTTCATTATCTTTCTTCCCTACAAAGTTAAAAGTATACCTTAGTTTAACCAGACCACTGAGCTGATTAACAGCTCCCCAAGGGCTGGCCCGAAGGATTAGACTTATTTTACATGGCTAAGAACCAATTGGTTACCTAGCAACGGGACCTACAGCTTATTGTGGAATCCGAACCACATTATGCCGAGAAATGAATTTCTATCACCAGAAATAGATTTCTCTAATTCTTCATTGGCCGGCCGGAGACTCGAACTTCTTCCCTACAGTCTATCCTTTTTAATATTATCACATTTTCTTGTTAGCCGCCTGGATGCTTCATAGTTTATGGTCATTAGTACAGAGAAAACCATCGAAACTTACTTAGGTTGCTTACATTTCATTAAGGTCAAGATTATTATAGTTTTTATAGGACTACCGCCATTAGAGCATACACAGGTCAGGTAGAGAGTAGCTCACCTGCCTCGGGCTCCTCACCTGATCACATGAACACTTCCCTGGCTCATCCGCTGCCCCACTAACAAGAAGATTTTGATGCAGCAATATTCTCCACCTAGTCTTTCTCAGGCCATGGGCACTGCAGACTTCAACACACCAACGTCGGGACGGAAAATCTTGTGCATGTCCATAGTATAAATCATCTTACCTACTTTAATTTCTAACGACATCATATTCCTGCAATGTCACTGCTAAATTGACTTCAGATTTATAACTGCCTATATCCCTATGATTAGTGAACTGTATCCTGAAAGATATTAGCATTATTTTTGTGTATTTTGCAGTCAGATAGCTATGAGACTTCTGGAAACTGTACTATCTGAGGTCATAAATATATATAAACTGACAAGTTGCATTTAGCTGAACTTCTCTGTTATGGTTTGAATAATTAGGAAGAATAAGTTTATACAACTGAATTCCCTTAACGTTCCCCTCTTTTTTCTATTTGCTCATGTTATTTTCGAGCAGCTGTATTTAAGTTTAATGCTCTGTAATCTAGAAGTAGTCCTTGGGAATGTTATAAGGTTTGGCCAAATTTTATGAAGCTCTCTTTATTACTCTTGGCTTTAGTTCCAACGGGCAGTCAAAGTTAAGCCCAGCGTTTATAGATTTGTACCATAAACATATTTTCTACTACGGCATTGTGCATGGAGTTCATCCAGACCAGAACAGGACCAAAGTTTAATTGCAGATCCGCTTTCTCCTCTTTAATTGGACCAGGGCCATTATGTAGAATTCGTTGTCTTTCATTAATTTAGGCTAATTATGTGCCACTTAAATTAATGTCCAGGTTACCTCCAGCATGGGAATGGGCGGAGCTTTCATCTTAACTCTTTTTTGCAGCTGAAAATTTGAGGGAAGAATTGATAGAGGTTTAACTGTTACCATAACAAACGCTTGGTTTTACTGTAGAACTGTCCATTAAAAATGAACTTACAGTCAAAAATAAAATTTAATTACTTCTAAAATATGATTGGTTAATAGTGATTAATCTAATCTGGTTATTTGCTTTTCGAGATATTCTGATACTGATCCAGCATAAAGTTTTGTAAATAAAGAATATACATACAAATTTAGGCCATACAATTAAGGAAATAAATGCCAGAATAAAGCAACATAAATATTCAGTTAGAAGGAGTTAGAAGTAGCCGAAGAACAATATTGCTTTTGTATACATAAGTCAGTTACCACAGAGAAGTGACTGGTCCTGTAGAAGTATAATAGTTAGATGTATTAATAACCATCTAAGCTGAAGTCTACATACTCTCTCACCCGACTTCGCATTGTGCGTGAGTGAATGAAACTGATGCAGTGTAATCAGGGGCATTGATGTAATGCAACATTGCTTTATCCTCTTTATATAAGATTTCAAACGTACTTACTTAAATTTCTACTTATTCTTTTAATAAAAGTACACCATATCTGGAGTGTACAAGTGTGAACACGGGAAACAAATCAGCCATGAAGAAATCTTGGATTATTATTACAGATATCCGCTGACGCAATTTCTCTGAAGAGGAGAAAATCATATCTATCATCATAAAGGAAAGAAACAAAAGGGACTTTTGTTGTACTAATCCGGGGAGACAGGAATCTTGACGTAAACATTAAGGGAGCTTCATATGATAAGAGAAAAGAGATGAAATGCACGTAACGAGAACAAGGGAAAGGAAAAAGGATAAGTGGAATATTAGAGACATGTGTGCAAGGAAAAGAAAAGTAGACCATAAACAACTCACACTAAGGTAACCAAAATTGTAAATTATCATATAATCATTGAAAACTGATTTTGAGGACCTTCTCTAAAAGCATGTTAAGGGAAATAAATAAACAAGGTTAAGAATAAGATGACTAATCGGTGATTGTCAATAAATCTATCGGACTGAAAGGTAGACCTACAGTTGACAGAGCCTGATTTAGGAGCAGTTGTGATAAATGCTACATCTCTCATCAAATAACCTCTGGGGTTTTGAAAGAAGTAGCCCCTCATAATTCTGAAATAAATGAACACAGCATTTCTTGAGTTAGTGAACATAAATGTACAAATTAATATTCAGTACCAGTGATTGAAAACACCGGGTCTGTGAACACGATATGATTTTCATGCAGTTTGAATGTTAAAGCTGTCATAGTCAAGGTAACATGTTGCAGATCATTGTGTGTTGGCTGAGAGGGAAAATTATCATTTCTGAAATTAGTAGGTTTCTGGTATTACTTTCTCCCCAAATACACAATTCTGTATATTATCCTTACTCGGTATCGTGCTCAAATGAATAGGAATCATAATACAGGTTTGGTGGAAGTCGCCAGTAATTCTGCAAGTATTGTTTATTTTTATTTTTCTTTTTTTAATCCATTGCTATTTTAAAGTAGTGATTCAAGAATATTATTGCACAACAGGATATGAAAATATAAGTTATGGGCGATCTCTGTAAAAAAAAAATCACATACATCGCAGACGGAAAAACTGATGTAGTTTAAAAAAATTTCCCCTATGTTATTATCATAAACAATAAATTAAAATAGATAAGGTAATACAAAAAAGGCTGGAAAATACTGAAAAATTTTCTGATCATAATGGTTTCATGTGCACTTAACCTTCAACAAAGGTTTTGTGAAAACTCATATCTATATATCTATTTATTTCTGTATCTATTATTTTCTAAAAACGAACTCTTTTAATGAAAAGAAATTTAGACGAGGCAGGGGAGAATGTTAAAATTAACTGCACATGTATAGTAATCTTGGGTGAATGTTATTGTTTAGGAAAATCTGAATACAAAGGTTGACCAGAATTATGAACGCTTGTATGTACAGTGAAACAATTAGATGACAGTGACAAATATGGATACTAATACATTAATTAGCAAATGTGATATACCTTAGATGTTTGTTTAATAACCTGTGAAAAGATTCAGCAATCACTGGTCTACATACACGACTTTGGGTCGATGCAAATAGAGTAGTGTCATCGTCTATACATGCATAAGTTTATTATCAAGGCAAAACCACTAATCACACTTATATAATATAAACAGTAGTGCGCCAAGAACACTATCCTATGGCCACTCTACGGCCCATACACAACTGTGGGTCGATCGAGGGAGCAATTTGAAGATCTGTTGTACCTGGAAGCGGGAGAAAAATAAGAGTTATAAGACTTAAGAATATGATGGAATAGTACTGTATAGGTGTACAGGTTGGAAGTTGAAGAATGAAAAGACACCGAGCGTCTACGGGATTACAGTTGAGATAATGGTAGGGCGATGAGATTGTGCTAAAGTTCCTGACCAAGGTTTGTAAGGTATGTTTTGATGAACGGTTCTGGAGAGATGGGTGGGAAAAATATTAGTTTCACTCTATACAGGCAAAGGTGATGGTAGCTACTGTATTTTGGGGAAGAGGGCATATCCCATCACTTAGTATATACTTTAAACCATGGAAGACGTGTGGTAGGATTTTAGGTGAGCATATAAAACACGTGACAAAAGAACTGACTGTAAGAACAGTACTGATTTAGATACGAGAGAGCCTGTGAGAATGAAGTGCTTACCATGAAAAATCTAGATAAGAAATAAATGGGAAATATAATACGAGATATAATCCGAGACCTAAAACAAGCTGATGAAGCAATTGGTGAGAATGGCTAAAGGTTTTTATACTGAAGGTGGATTATGTGTTGGTGTGAAAGATGGTCTGAGATGAGAGTGCGTAGACTTTCCTTTGATTTCCAATATATTAACCATCATGAATGAGATAGGTTGCGAGATAGTAAAATGAGCCATGAATGGAGTGTGGAATGGCGATGGTTATAGATGATGCAGTGCTGATTAGGGATATCGAAGAATAACTACAAATCTAGTGAAACAGTTCAAAATATATAAAAAAAAAAAAAACATAAAGTAAGGTTAAATGGAAAATGGAAATCCGGAAGAGCAATGAATGTTAATATGAATGGTAGCAGTATAGCAGTTAATGCGTCTGGCCATTTGAGAGTAAATATAACGGGTGATGGTAGGAAGAGAGACAACTAGGTCACTAAATAGGTGAAAAAAGAGGGCGAGGAGGAGATTTTGAGTGTCCATGAAGGCGAAGGCAGCAATGCATGAAGGGACTGTTGTGCTAATTCTTCCCTATGGAGGAGAAATATGGAAGCTCAATATGAATGAAAGAAATCTATTGAAGTTCTTGGGATGGTCTGTTAATGTAGAATAGGTTACATAAGACACATTACTGAGAGGGTGGGAAATACTGAAATATGAAGAGAAATAGTAAAAAAAAAAAAAAAAATTCACCTAAAAACCTGATAACAGTGTTTTAAGATGGTTTGCTTAAATGTAAAGACTGGACACAAAAACTAAATTTGGGAAATATTCGGAGTAACTAGAAGAGAACCTACAATGATGGATAGATGGCATGATCACCTTTCAGAAAAATAAATTTCTATAATTTCACAGTCCGACACTAACATTTATATATTAATCATACAACTGCTCCAGTTCAAATTATCTCTTTATCTTATTTGAAGGCCGACCTTACAACTGGTCGGATGTCGTTTTAAAATCCATTTACAATGCATGAAAGATGACTGTATGGCTAAAGTTAGAGGAAAATAGAGTACTGCAAATCTAACCCCGAATGGAACGATAGATAAGACAAGGAAATAGGAAGGAATCGAGAGCTGTAAACCTGAGAGTCGGCTGCTCAACAAGCAGAAACATGTCATTTAGACCTAAACAATCTATTGCAGTATTATTATTATTATTATTATTATTATTATTATTATTATTATTATTATTATTATTATTATTATTATTATTATTCAGAACATGATACCTATTAATATGGAAAACTCCACAGAGGCCACTGACTTGAAATTCAAGTTTCCAAAGAACATGGTGTTCGTTTGAAATATGTAACAGAAGGTAACAGGTAATACGAAAGACTGGGCCATCATTGATAACTGAGGAATAAGGATAAGGAATACAGTGATAGCACTCAAACGAGTCAATATACAGTTTCCCGTAGCGGGATAATACAGTCCCTGCACCTCACATGGTGCGCTGTAGGCGTTGCTCAATGGTGTTTGCATCGACCATTCGACCCATGGCTGTATTCACCATGTTAGCCTTTCACTTTACCTCCCTTTCCGTTTCCTTTCTTCAGTCCTCCTGCTCAACACCTGTAACTGTTACTTCTTAATATAAAAGAAGTGTTTTTCTCTCTCAATGTTCAAGAGGAGAAGAAGACTCTGTTTTCGCTGTCTATATATTAAGAGATCTGATCCATCCAAGTAATCCGAATTCCAAGACGTTTGACGAGAGTTAATTTGCCTCAAAAATCATTTCTCTCCAGTGCGTAGTGTGATTGCGGAACGATTCAAATTTAACAGAAGACGCCAAGGGAAGTAGATGAAACTATATCTGATTATGTGGCTGTTCTTAAGAACATGTCCTCTACATTAATGCCAGTATGGTGATTTTCTGAATGACGCGTTACGAGATAAATTTGTGGTAAGATCGCTGATGTGTAGTACAGAGAGAAACTACTTGAAAAATGACCTGAGCGCTCGCTAAGGCTGTAGAGCTCGCGGTGCATTTGAGATGACTAAGAAATCATCACGTGAATTGAGACCTTTCAATGTAGCATCGGGGGACGATGAAACTCTTCAGGTTGAGGCCCGCAAAACGCACAGAAGATGAAAAAATACAGATCATAAGAATGTTATGAATAATAAGACAAAAATGAGCTTTAGATGTTATTGTTGTAACGGAAAGAATCATTTTGCCAGAAATTGCAAATTCAGAAGTTTTACGTGTATTAATGTAAGAAATTCTACTTATATACATATATTACACTCCTCCCCCTCAAAGTACATTGTTTACATCAATTAATACCCTAGTCTATCAGGAGGAAAAAATTGGACATGTTGCTCCGTGCTTAGTAGATCAAGATCTTACAATAATGTTGGGGAGAAATCTGATGACCTGGAACGATGAGGTTCAAGAAAAATTCTGGAATTACATCAGATTGATGGCATTAAACTGAACTCTCTACAAGTACTATGATGATTGAGGTATTACTCAATGGAAAACCAGTGAAGTTTCAACTAGACACAGGGGCTTAGTATATCTGTTATAGGATCAGAAAACATTTCTTCAAACTGTATCCTAATGCAGTTGAAGCCTTCCAGCAGTATTTTACGTACATATTCAGCTGAAATCTTAAAGATAGTGGGGAGCTCTGATGCTAGTACAGTATAAAGATCAAAAGTTACAATTGCCCATAAAGGTTGTTGAGGAGATAGACCTTCATTACTGGGTGGATTGCTAATGTCCATCTAAAATTTGACTGGAAAAATATCTTTGAAGTGAGAAGATGAATTCTCTGTCATCGGATCGTATCTAATGTTTTTCGAGTTCCTTCAGAAGAGATTAAAGGATTTCAGGCCCATTTCAAAAAATGAAAGACTTGTATATTTCCAAAAGTTTTGTCAGGCGAGACCCGTTCCCTACGCCTTACTATGAGAAAAGAGTTTAGCAGGCAGTTAGATCTTAATGAGGGAACAAGGGATTATATCTAAAGTGACTCACAGAAGTTGGGGCTACTCCAGTAGTCTTGTATGTAAAAAAGACGGCAGTGTTCGTATTGCAGGATTACAGGCTACAGTAAATAAAGCAATTGATGTCGACATTTATCCTTTTCCAACTACGCAAGATCTATTTGCTAAGAATTAGCAGGTGGACAGAAATTTACCAAGCCTAGATCTTTTCGCGCTTACGAACAATTGAAGTGTCTCGGAATTTAGGAATTGACAATTAATACGCATAAAGGACTATATAAAGTAAACAGAATGATGTACGGCATAGCTTCTGCACCCGCCATATTCCAGAGTAATGGATACCATATTAAGTGACATCGATAACTGTGGATGCTTGCTGGATGATATAATTGTAACAGGTAAAACAATGAGGATCACCTTCAAAATCTGAGAAAAGTTCTGGATAGCTGTCAGCACAATATTCGGCTGAAGATTAGAAATGTGCTTTATGAAAGATAGAGTTGAGTATCTGGGCATGCAATTGATGCCAGTTGTTAAATATGACTCAAAAAAATTGATGCAATATTAAGGCACCAAGGCCAACTAATATTACAGAGCTGAGAGCACTGATTGGAATGGTTGGGTATTATGGGAAGTTTTTAGATAACTTGGCAACAGTTTTAGAGCCAATGCGCCGAAATTACTCCGCAAAAGTAATAAATTCAAGTGGAATGAGGACTGCGAAGGGCTTTTTCACAGATTAAACAGATGTTAACATCTGCTAATTTTTAGTTCATTTCGATTCTAGATTGAAATACGGTTGGCAGCAGATGCATCAGCTTATGGTCTAGGAGCTGTTATTTCGCATCTGATGCTGATGGCAGTGAAAGACCAATTGCTTACCTTCTCGGTCTCTAAAAGTGGCGAGCCCTGTTGGCCGAGTCGGTTAGAGCTTGAATCGTCATCTGATGGGCTGGAGTTCAATTCCGCCGCCGCCGCTGATGAAGAGTTAGAGGAATTTATTTCTGGGTGATAGGCACCATTTCGCCATAATGTGGTCTGATTCCACAATATTGTAGGTCCTGCTGCTGCTAACCACTAATTTACGTAAAAATAAGTCTAATCTTTCGGGCCAGCTCCTAGGAGCTGTTAATCAGTTCAGTGGTCTGTAAAACTGTAAGGTATACTTACTTCTAAAAAGCGGCGGAGCGCAATTACTACAGGTGGAAAGAGAGGCCTGGCAATTATCTTTGCCGTATCTAAATTTCAGAATGTATCTGTGGGGTACGCATTTCCAGTTACTGACTGATCACCAGCCTTAAGTTATGTTATTCTGGCAATGATAAACGTGTTCCTGAGGCTGCTTCTTCAAGAATTCAGCGATGGGCTTTGGCTCTGTCGGCTTATAATTTTACAATAAGTTATAAATCAAGTAAAATCATGCCAATGCCGATATGTTATCAAGATTACCTTTGCCAGGAGACAAAAAATTCCCCAAGAGTCAAGAATATGTTGTATGTTTTATGGATGAATTACCAGTGTCTTCAAGATGATTATGCAGTATACGAAAAAGATTCCATATTAAGTAAGACGATGTATTATGTAATAAAACGGCTGGCCAAGAGTGTGTCCTGAGGTTATGAAGGCATCAGAATTTTTAGAGAGTTATCCATTGAACAAGGATGTCTCATATGTGGCAGCAGAGTAGTTATACCCTCCAGCCTGAAGAGGTGAGTGTTAGAGGAACTTCATGAGGATCATATGGGGATTGTTAAAACCAAGAGTAAAGCAATGAGTTACGTGGGTGGCCAGGATTAGATAATGATATCAGGCAAATGGTAAAAATTGTCTAACATGCCAGATTCATCCAGAATATGCCCAAGAGGTGCCACTGAGTCCTGGCCATTATTAGTAAGAGGTCCTTGGGAGAGATTCACGCAGAATTTTGCAGAAAAGATAATGATAGATTTCTTTAGTCGTAGATTCACATTCAAATGGCCTGAAATATATATCATGAATTGTACAACTTCTACAGGGTCATTGAAGTGTTGGATGTCACATTTCTTACGGGTTACCAAACCTTGAATTGAGTGATAACGGAAGCCGTTTGTATCTCATGAATTCCTCAGAATTTTCACAGGAAATAATGAGTTAAGCATTTGTGTAGTGCAGCATATTCCCTAAAAGTAACAGGCAAAGAAAAGATGGTTCAAACTTTTAAGAATTTTTTTTTTAAATTGGGAAATTTAGTGTCCAGACATTAGTTGCTAAATCTCTCTTTTCTATCGTAATACACCGCAGACCTCAACGGGAATCCACGCTTCTTTCCTTTGTTTTTACAACGCGAAGCCCGAACTAGATTGTCCTTATTATGTCCTGATCCTACGGAACAAGCAGTGAAAGCTCAGTCGTCTCAAAAATATTATCATGATTTGAGTGGGACGCACCCTCGAAATCGTACTTTTGAAGTCGACGATCCTGTCCCCGGTTAGTTGAATGCCGCCAAAGGAGGATGGACATGGAAAAGGAAAAGTTATATCAACTGAAGGATCGGTAAAACTACTGGTATCAGGTGATGGCAGGCAGGTGCCAAACATATCAATCACCTGTTACCTTTGAATTATTGGCTTGTTTTGAGCCCTTCAGAAGCCTCAAAGAAATCCTAATACCGAGGTATTACCATCAGTGGATGTACCACCTACGATTGAACCAGAGCGATGAAAATATTCAGAGTCCGGCATCTAGTGATAATATCGACAACGACATTGGAACCAATGAGCCTTTAAGTTCGAGGACATAATCAAAGAAGAAACCAATCAACGAAGATATCCTTGAGAGAAAGACGTCCTCTGATAGACTAGGTATTAATTGATGTAAAACAATGTGTACTTTTGAGGAGAGTGTAATATATGTATGTGTTTAGAATTTCTTATTTAGCAGAAGTGCTTGTTATTCTTAAAGCTGTTAATCCTTTTAAGTTGTTAGCTGCTTGTTTATATTAACAATGCTTCTCAGAGCTAGTTTCCTTCATTACTCTCCTATATTTACATATTTACTTCTGTTCCTGGTCTTGTATTTTCTGTCAGTTGTTTGTACGAGTTCCAGTAATAAAGACATATTCAGAATCGGTATTTTTCTAGAACGTCACTCCAGTATGAGAATGCTATACCCAGTGCTTGGTTTACCACCCTAAAATGCTATGAGTCAATAAACAAAAGTATTCATCATTCTTCTTAGGTATTGGAATCATTACATATTTTCTGATGAAGCCTTTTAGCAGGTAGGCAATGATGACATGGGAAATTAGATTTGGTATCGGATTTTTAAAGATGGTAAAAAGTTTTTCAAAATACGAATTTTACTTACTTTTATTTCATACTAATGACCAACCCGCGCATTGCCGGCAATACTCTGAATGACAGTCAATCATTTTACCTTAGAAAGGAAGTAAAATGTGGTGTGGTTTGATTTAACATGTTCCTGCTAAACAGAAACACCCCACACTAAACCTAAACACACCCCCAATAAACCTAAATACCCAAAATCAAAACACAGGTGCCACTAAACTAAAACACACTCCCCAACTAAACTTGAACACACTCCCACTAAAGAAAAACACACAACCTATAAGCCTAAACACCGTCCACTTAACATAAACACCCCATCCACAAAACCTAAACACACCCCCACTAAACATAAAACACACCACCCACTAAACATAGATGCAACCCCACTAAACCCAACACAGCCCCAACTAAACCTAAACACCCCCTGAATGGAAAGCACAACCCCACTAAACCTAAACTCATCCCCACTAAACCTAACCACACACCTCCACTAAACCTAAACACATCACCACTAAACCTAAAAACACTCCACCACCAAACTTCCCTCCACTAAAACATAGGCACTCCTCCTACTAAACCTAAATGAACCCTTCACTAAGTTTCAAACAAACCCCCACAAACTAAAAACCTAAAACACACCACCATAAAACATAAATGCACCCCTCACTAGAATTAAAAATGTACCCCAACTATACCCTAAACTCATCCCCACTAAACCTAAACACTCACCCCGCTAAAACCTAAATACATTCTTCACAAACCTAAATGCACCAACACTAAACCTAAACACACGACCCCTATTAAAGCTAAACACATCCCCCACCAAATATAAACACCTCCCTGCTGAACCTAAACATCCCATAAATCAAATCATACCCCATTAAACCTAAAACATACCCTACAATACCTAAACACACCTACTTAACTGAAAACCCCACTAAGTCTACTCACAACCCACAACCATAACACACCCTAAAACCTGAACACATCCCCACACTAAACCTAAATGCACCCCCACTAAACCAGAATGCACCCCACTAAACCTAAACATACCTTCACTAAACTTAAATACCCCTCCCACCAAACTTAAAAACGCCCCTACTAAATGTAAACACACACCACCCATTAAACCTAAATGCACCCCCACTAAACCTTAACAAAACCCCAACTAAACCTAAACACCCCCTAAATCGAAAGACACCCAACTAAACGTAAACACATCCCCCACTAAACCTAAACACACCCCCACTAAATTCAAAAACACAACCCCACTAAACCTAAACACACCCAACACTAAACCTAAACTCCCCTCCCACCAAAAATAAACACATCCTCCACTAAACATAAACACTCCTCCCAGTAAACCTAAATGCACCTTCCACTAAACCTAAACACACCCTTCACTAAACCTAAATGCACCCTCACTGTACCTAAACTTACTCCCACTAAACCTAAACACACACACCCCACTGCACCTAAACACACCTCTCACTAAACCTAAATGCACCCCAATTAAATCTAAACACATGCCCCCTGGGTTTACCTTTAGGTAAGCACACCCCCAGCATATCTAAACACACCCCCTCACTAAACCTAAACACAGCCCCCTACTAAACCTAAACACACCCCCTGCTAAACCTAAACACATCCCCACTAAACCTAAACACAAACTTAATACAGAATTAATGATCACAGGAAAGGAAAGCATTTTCACTAATACAGTATATATTTATGGTCTAGAGTACATGAAATGAGGTATGATAAACCCGTAGAGTTTATTTACCACGTAAATTACAAAGGTAAGGGGGATGGGGGAAGAAGAAGGGGAAGGGGGTACAGCTTCGGAACCTATCCCATTATCAGTCAAGCAGTCCCGGATTTCTATAGCGCACAAACATACTATACAAACAAATATACAAACATTCACTTTTATGTATGAGAAGATTAAGGGCTTTAAGAAGTTCAACTTTATTCAGGTAAATAACCTTACCAAAAGAAAAGCTTCATTGTAATCCAAAGAGTACAATGATAAAGTTCTGTCATTTGCCATGTATGGAAGTTGTATGGAAATACTCTCCATATTTCAAGTTATGTGTTTTTGGAATTTCACTAAGAAATCTTCCAAATGTGAGCATGAAAACAATGACTAAACTTTCTAGTACAACATGTGCCATGGATGAAAAATTAGAAAAATGCATACACACAATTGATCGGTTGATTTGCTTTAATGCATATTTCTAAAAAAAAAAAAATAATGTTCCCAGTTATTAAATACGAAAGACTTACGACTAAAAGGCCACACATTTCCGTTTCTATCATTACAAATTCCATTATCGGACAAGCTATAGAAGTCATTAGAATTGTTACTGGTAGTAACACTGCAAATACAGTCAGCGGAATCAACTGATATTTTAATGAACATTCTGAAAGTAAATGAAACAGGTAGCAAAACGCCGTTCTCCAAAGACATTTATCACTGAACAATTACACTGATAGAATACGGAATTCTGTCACGAAGTAACTCAATAAATATTCCCGTAAGAAGGAATAGTTGTCCAGTTCAGTAATTATAAATAACATTGAAAGTATTATGACAGTTGGTTTGTTTGCATAATGAAACTGGAGTAACTTCTTGCGTTTCATGACCTGCCTTGTGGAAACAACGTACTGTACAGTTACAGTGAAGCTCATTTAACTGTCTATCTACTTTTTACATAAAGCATTATTTTTTCCCTCTTCTTAATATTGCCCAGTTGCTTTATAGTTTACTTCTCTTCGTCTTATCTTTATTCATCTCTGATCCCTATTACCAGTAAAACAGGCTTCACTAATGATTAGATTCTGCTCTTTTGCTCAAATTTCTCCTTTCTTTCTTTTCTCTTCCACTTACCTTTGTGCACTCTTTGAAGCATTACTCTTCTATACTCTTTCTTTGCCATGACCAATAAGATACGCGATACTATGTTTCTTAGTCTTCTCATATATGATAAACACGCAAGTGGAGGCATAGACATATGAACACGCAGGCAGATTATAGTATTAAATTAGAAATTTGAAACGAAGAATAACCACTATTTATCCAGTTACTATATCCGGGACGAGAAAGATGAGAAAGAAAGTCGGGGTGGTGAGACCAGAGAGGTCATCGTGAACAGTCAATTTATTCTTTATTTTACCTGATCAAAGGGAACCGCAGACACAGACAAATTGGGGGCGTTTACTTTACGCGGTATAACCACGTCAGTCACCACCCAAACCAGCCTTTGAACACCCGATGGCCCATCAATAATGGTCTTTAGTATGGCCGATATCTTCGGCCATAACTTCAGTTCCAGCTGGAAAGCGAATGAAAATAGTGGATCAAAATTAGTTTGTAGAGCAAATTTACGGAGATGAATATAATAGTTTCACAAAGTTTCTATCTCTTGTTTTTACCAATGCTGAAATATTTTTCTTCTCTGCATATAGCTACAGCCTCTGCGGATCTCTGTCTCATTGCTGGAGCTGATTTAATGCTTCCTAGAAATGATCATAATTCAGACCATCGTTGGAAAAAAGCTGTTTGTCCAGCTTTATTAAGATAAATTTCACTAGAGAGCATTCTCACATTTAGCACCTGAACCAGTGTTACTCGTGGCTGTTATTACTGGTATTTGTTGAGGTGCTGTAATGACACACTGTTGAGTACTCAAGGTCTTATATTTCCGGTACTTTTGCACTTTTCCCAGGAGTGTTTGACTGTTCATTCTCATGAGCTTAGAGAGACTAAAAGATAAATTGCATCGTAATCTTGACTTTAAGTTTTCTGTAAAAGGAAATGATTGTGCTGGCTTTGTCTGTCCGTCCGCACGCCCTCAGATCTTAAAAACTGCTATGGCTAGAGGGCTGCAAATTGGTATGTTAATCATCTACCCTCCAATCATTTAATGTACCAAATTGCAGCCCTCTAGTTTCAGTAGATTTTATTTTATTTAAGGTTAAAGTTAACCATAATCGGACCGTGGCTGAGTTTCATGGGCCACGACTAAGAGTTTTATGGGCCGTGGGCGAGGCTACTGTATCCTTCCTTAATACCTTTCCCATTTGGCCACTCCAATTTTGGAAGGTTAGTAGCCTTTTTGGGTAACCAAACCATTGTTAAGTACCTGTTTTTAACCTTTTAGGTGGAGAAAAAGCCAAACCATAAACACTATTCCGGCTGTAATTCAGTTTTCCTGTTTTTACTTAACGCTGATTTTGAGGTGGAGTTTAGACATCAATGAATCTGAATGGTATATTCAAAAAGCATTAAAACACTATAACATTTCCAAAATGCAGATATTATTTATCCGACTGCTTTTTAAATGATTTTCTGAGATTTTTTACAAATACCATTAGGAAGAATGAGATAATTTAGTACATAAATATTTAATATCTCTCTCGATCTATTGATCGATCCTTTTGTAACTAAAATTTAAGGAAAATCAGTTCTTAGCTTCCGGCAGATTCTTAAACTTGCAAATTCAAGAAGTTTCGACTCTGGAAGGATACTCCGGAAGCCCCAAGGGACATTTATCCGCTCAACTGATTCCAATGCTTTTATTTCTTACTGATAGATATTCTTCAAAACTAAAGTTTTTCATTGTGTACTTGTAATATTACACCCTGAATCCTTGAAAATATAACCCATACCATCGTCATAACATCTGTTTTGAGAGGGCTTTCTCTTATTTGCTGTTGGTTTCTTCAAAAATAGGCTATACAGGGAAGTGAACTTTATTTGGTACAGTTTTCGCTATCGTGAAGCATAATTCTTCAGATTAATACTATATATATATATATATATATATATATATATATATATATATATATATATATATATATATATATATATATACAGTATATATATATATATGTATATATATATATATATATATATATATATATATATATATATATATATATATATATATATATATATATATGCATATATATGATCTAATACAGTTTTATATATCTTTTATAAATGTACATATTATTCTCATCTATAATATAACTACAATATATATATATATATAAATATATATATATATATATATATATATATATATATATATATATATATATATATATATATATATATATATATATATATATATATATATATATATATATATATATATATGTGTGTGTGTGTGTGTGTGTGTGTGTGTGTGTGTGTGTGCGTGTGTGTGTTTGTATGTATATTTGTATGTGAAAGCATTCTGACTTTTGAAGCCTTTATTTAGGGAAGGTCAACGATAGCTAATTTGAATGGCAAACTGTAACTTTAAAATGTCATTATTCCAAAAAAATAATCCCCGAAAGACACCCATCCAGAATACGATATTTCAGAAAAACTAAGTATCACGGCTGTGTCTTTTACCATTATTGCTCTACAGATATGTAAGGTCCCTCACCCGCCCACTCCATAACATATCCACTGAAAGCCAAAAATCGATATCTTGATCTCCGGAACGGTTGAACGGATTTCGGTGAAATTTGGCGCGATTAGAGACCAGTGTGGGAACCTCTAATGCCAAAATTTCATCCGATTGGTTGAATATTTTCAGAGATACAGAGGGCCAAAGTCGGGGTTTTTGTCGGGGTGGCTGGGCTTTGCTAACCGCCAACATCGAAATCTGCTTATTGGTAATCCTATTTATTCTATCTCTCAATTCATTCTGGAACATATGTTTTATTACAGGGGCAAAAGAAAATAATCCTTGGCTTACATTAAAGTTATTCTGCCAAATCAACTGAATCAAAAGAGATTCTAACAGCTTCCTGGAAATAGTTTCGTTACAACACGACAATATTTGGCTTTGTGTCCAATGTCTTCAGTGGAATTTTTCACTTAAATGTAAAAATAGAGCACTGAGTATTTGTGTTGTTTTATTCTGTTGTTCAATCCTTACTGGTCTCACCTAAGTAAAATAAATCATAACCCATACATGGAATTTTGTATACAATATTATCTTTTCGGGGGCTATTTTTTATAAGCAAGTTTTTTATATTATTATATGTGAAAGATACACTTGTATTAAACAATTTTTTAAAAAGTTTTACAGTTTTAAATCCAATAAAATGGGGCAAACAAAGGGTGTTTGAGGACACTTCGCTTATCTTGATTCATTCCAATTGCATTGTGGGTTGGCACGCCTCTGTATTTATTTCCTGAATTTATGATGTCAAACCAGTCATTGATAAGTGAAATGAAATCATTTTAGATGTAACAGAACAAGATAATACCACGTACTGTACTGTGTTACTACACCACCCATATGAAGGTGACTGAGCTGTGCCAGACAGTGCCGAGTCAATATCTTGTGGCTCAGATAACTTTTGCTTTGGCGTGAATCATCGATAATCTCTTGTCTGGCGGACCTGTATGAGCGAGTCCTGTTATAAATAAACGCAAGAGCTACTTAGCGACATAGATGTGAATGAAAAAAAAAAAACTCCTTAATGACTTCATTAGTCGTTTTCATTATAAATGTATTAGGATAATAGCTCAAGACAGAAAGAGGATAAGATTCAGGAAAATTACAGTCCATAAACCTAAAACTTCAGTATTTTTACGGCGACTAAAAAGTCATCACGCTAATAACCTGCTTTGATGCATAAAGTCTCGAAATGGGCAGCTAGTCTCCTTTTTCATTTTGAGGTTTTTCCCCCTTCTCATGTCAGATGTTCAGATCTTTGCACAAAATTCACCAGAAGAAATATTTACCTTCACTATACAAAATGATTAAGTCTCGATATGGATTTATTGTTTACTAAGGAGCCCATATAAGACGTATTGGTATGTTTATCCACAAGAATTGGCACATTATGCAGACCATGTCCGTTTGGTCTAGAAAACTTAAAACTAGTAAACTATGCGATTCTAATATGTTTTGAGTTCAGTGAGTTTTCTTTATAAGCGAAAGTGTAGTTGTAACATAGGCAGTCCACTTAGCCCTGTTGTAGTAAACTATATGTAGAGTATTATTAATCGATAATGATAAAACCCATTAAACGTAACAGTGTAGTGTAGATAATGTGTGTATTTATCATTCTGACGTTTTATTTGACATTTCGAGTTTTACAGTTTAATCAAAGCAAATATGAATACAGTCTTTTTCAAGTTAAAAAGTTTATCCAAGTTTAGAGTTAAATTAGAACGGAGAAAGGGTCACAGAACTCCAAGGATGTATTAATATTTAGAAATATACCAAACAAGTTCACTTTATACAGGAAACCAACATTCTCTCTATTTCACATTCATTCCTTGCGCCCAAAGGATTTGTTCCCCAAAATATCATGACACAGAATTTTACTTAACTCATGAGCAACTGTCAATTTAAATACTTCCTTAAAATGGCGGTTTATCCTTTCGACCATCCGATGAGTATCAAAAGGAACATTAACAATGGATAAAAATTCCATGCATACATAGTATCAGGAAGACCAGAGAAACTTTTGAAAAGATGATTCTTTAGAAAATCCATAAAGATATAGACGTTTACATGATGCCTTTTAAGTAATGCAATAAGTCTTATACTAGTTTTATTAATAGAAGGTTTTCCAAAGAAAAACCAACCAACGACCAGTAAGAGATACACATCAAAATAAAAAATGTTTAATCATAGAGGTTGCACAAACATAATATACACTAGGCTGCATCATTTTTTTTTATAGAGGTACATGTCGTTTCAATGGTCAGATACTCGAAGCTGTTTTCATTTAATGGACAAACAACAAGTATTTTTCAAATAGTTCATGGAAACTAGATTAGATGGACAGTATCTTAGCAGATCACATTTCAAAGGAAACAGTTCAATAACCTTTTGTGTTATTCGGAATATAACAAACTATAAATCATCCTGTGTACTAACAAAACCATTATTGTTCATGAAGGGGCGGTTTAATTACCATGAATACCATAAATATTTTCTTTCTAGTGTATGCTATTCCCAAGGTAAACAAGGTAAAGTTTATTTAAGAGTAAAGGTATTTGTTGCTCAGTGCTTGTGGATACATTCAAATGGATATATATATATATATATATATATATATATATATATATATATATATATATATATATATATATATATATATATATATATATATATATATATATATATATATATATATATATATATATATATATATATATATATATATATATATATATATATATATATATATATATATATATATATATATATGTGTGTGTGTGTATATATATATATATATATATGTGTGTATGTGTATATATATATGAATATATATATATATATATATATATATATATATATATATATATATATATATATATATATATATATATATATATATATATAATTATATATATATATATATATATATATATATATATATATATATATATATATATATATATATATATATATATATATATATATGTGTGTGTGTGTGTGTGTGTGTGTGTGTGTGTGTGTGTGTGTGTGTGTGTGTGTGTGTGTGTGTGTGTAAAGGAATATGTAGACCACAGCTTGTGGAAACTTTTTAATTGCGACTAGTTTCGAGGCTGTAACATACCCCATCATCAAGCTATCTAAAAAAATTTATATAATTTCTTAAAAAAAATTATCACTAACATACAGGTAACAGAATAAAATGGAATACATCTGAACTAAATATCGAACATTAAAATAGAACGATTTTGCTTAATCTATAAAAGCAACAGCCGAGAGAGAAATAAATGCTTGTTTGTTAAATGGCCTGTTTGTTCAGACTGATCAGCATAAGTGTTCAAAGGCATGGACCTGAAACTGGCATTTCCATTTTCCAATATAAGTTGCATAACAACAACTGCGTGCATACTCTTGACTACAGATGACTGTGGGTATTTGGGCACAATGACTTGGAACTTGAAAAACTTTTACATTAAATTTTTTGGTCTGAATAGAACTCTGAGACTGACTTGAGAATAGAATTCCAGTAGTAATTACGATAATCGTTTCTTAAGGAAAAACTTTTACAGATGTACGGCAATGCAATATAAATAGTAGCTTTTTTTACTGTCACTTTCGAAGGACATGGACTTATTAATTTTTCAAGTTGTTTACCAATATACGTGTCAGTAATTTAGCACTGAATCCAATAAGAAACATAATATCTTTGATGTAAGAAAATTCATAATATAAACTAAAATGATCGGAACAAATCTGAAATACCCTCGTCACAACTTTGAATAAGTTCTTCTTAAAATCATTTGGTTTAAAGATGAAAATTTGGTTGCGAGGTCGATAAACCTGTCTGAAACTCTGCAACATTACGATTCGCGTGAACATCTAGAAAGGATAACTTTCCATTAGTCTCTGTTTCTGATGTAACTGTGATATTTTCATGCTTACGGTTTAATTCCTCTAGAAACAAAGGAATGTGAGAAGTAGATCTAAAAATTAAAGAGGTGTCACCTACGCAGCGTCCATATTGAAGTGGACTGAAAGAAGCAGGACATTCCTCTGACCATCTCACCCCATGATATGCAAGAACGGCATTAGCTAACGTTGGGCCCGGTGGATTGCCCACTGCAACTCCATCCTTTTGCAAATAAACCTTTTCACTGAAGATGAAGAAACAACCGGTTGTTGCTAGAGATAATAGTTTATCAACCTACGCTTTTCTTAGATTTAGAATTTTATTAGAATCACAATATAAGGTACTGATGCATATATCAACTGTTTCAACTAGTGGTATATTTGTGAACAGCAAGATCACATCAAAGCTTGTCGTAATAAAATTATACACAATTTTTATTACCTATCTCTCAAACAAAGGTAAACGTACCTTTTACAGTATACATCAGTGGTTATAGGAGCAAGAATAAGCACAAGGAACTTGGAAAGTTTGTAGCTGAAGGTACCGAAAACTGATATAATAGGTCGTAAGGAACGCCCACGTTTGTGTACCATTGGCAAACCATACAATATTTATGGTCAGGAGCCAGTTGTAAAAAGATCTAAATAAACACCATCATCAATGGAATTTTCTGATTTCAGTTTTCTTAAGAGTCCGTTAATTTTAGCCTCCTTGTTCAAAATGGTTAGGAGGACTCCATCTCGAATTCGTTCCAATTTGGTATGGCCATTCGAAACATCATTCGCTTTACAAATAAAGTCAGTCTTGTCAAGAACAACACCATTACCGTTGTCGGTTTAGTAATGACTATGGATTTGGCTTTGGTTAAGTGTATTATAGCGTCGTGCGCTTCTCTGGATTCGTTATGTACTAAATTGTCTTTGTTACCATTGTAGTGTGCCACGTGGCCCCACACACCGTCACCTCACCTGGCTCGCTAATCTCCTCACAACAACATCGCGCGCGAAACACGTGGACACAAGAAACACAGCATACGTCACGCATCTTTTGTATATACAGTATATCTCCATTCATATTATTGTCATGTTTTCGTTCGCCTAGTGTCGGACGCTACGATTAGTAAGTATGTAGACGCTGACTCTTACTCACGCCTTCGCTACACCATAAAAGAAGAAAATGCCAAATGTTCCAACGAATTCTTGAAATAACCAATATCCTATATCATGCTTGCCATAAAAAATCATATTTCAAAATATTTTTGAAAAACATTTCGGATGTACAAAAACGATCGATTAAATCAGGTCCACCGTAAGACATAACAAACTTCAGATTTTTACTCAACACTTTCTTTGCTATTTCAGACAAAACTTTCCTGGAGTAATTAAACAAAATCTTATCATGCGGAATACTATCGTCACTCACAAAACCCAAATCGCGTAACTTCATTTTGTTGTGCAGAGCTCACTCTAGATAGTGTAGCACTTTTCTTACATCAATGAGACACTGGAGATGGTTATAGTCAATCACAGACACTGCACTCTGTTGCTGGGCTGTTAAGTCGTTCAGTTTCAATGAAACAACCTGTAACAGCATCGTTTAGACGATTCCTGCCTGTGTCAGGACTGCCGCTGGAAATTACGATAAGGACGAGTTCGATATTATAAGAAACCGTCATAGAGCTTGAAGTGAAGGAAATTAGGTTAAGATCTTGCTGAAAGCAGGAAGACAAAAATTCTGTATCAAGTTTAACTTTCCTAACTTTATAATTAAGGCCTTCCACCGGCCTATATTGCTTGAGAACCTTACAAAAATAACCAAATCCGCGTTATTTTTGCTCGATATGTATTGTAATCTTTTGACTAATAAAGAGAACAGCTACGTATTATACATGAATACCTCATCAATGCCAAAAGTAATAAAAGATGAAAAATTTGATTTTCATTTTCATAATCCTTAGTGTAGCTTCTTAAAGAAAAGAAGTGAAGGGTGGAGACAAAGAAACAATATTACTGTTAAAACTCTCACTGCAAATGCAAATGGCAGTTATCATATGGTGATAACGATTATAAAAGAAAAATCTCTAAAATCTCGATGAGACATAATATCGTTGTCTTCTTTCGTAATCTAGAAATTTGTATACCTTCTTTAGGAAGACAGTAGTAATATTAATAAAGCCCTCTTACTTCTATCTGTTTTATGTAGTGATAGGTCAAATACAGAACGACCCCTTAACTCTAGTGCACAAACGTTTTGTGTTACCCAACTTACCACAAACGATGGGCGTGACAGAACCTGTTTTGGAAAATTAAAGAAAAATAACCATCCTCAATTTTTACTGAATCTAAGGAGACAAAGAAAATATAACGTTTCTCAATTATTTTTCACGCCCCGCCAAAAGAATTCAAAAGAAAATTTAACCACTTCAGGGGTGACTGACAAAAAAATGAAAATCCCCCCAAATCTGAAAACATTCTAAATAATACGTCGTACTCTAGAACTAGAAAAGCTAAGGATTTGTCCTTCTTCATACACACTTGCAGGGTCCTAGACCATCAGCCTGGCCAGCCACAACGTGTGAACGTAGTGTTGATGGTGCCCTTCCCTTCCTGGACGTTCGAGTACAGCAGACCCTGATGGGTCATACCACCTACAGTAAGTATACAAGAAACCCACGAACCCAGGTCTGTGCCTTATTATTATTAAGAGAGGTATATTAATGGTATTTGAACAAACTAATGAAATATTTAGTATAAGGTTACAAGAGAATAAATGTAATGAATGATACTTGGAACATAAGCAATGTCTTTCTCATTTATCAAGGGTGCCATGATATCTTTCATGTGTTATCAAGTGGCAAAGAGGATAATTTAAGCGTTCGAAGGCACGAGGATAAGAAAACCTACACAGGGTTAGATACTTATTGAAAAGTTTTAGAATGTCATACACCTAAAATCGAGTAGGCACGAAAATGCATGCGAGATGGGGGTGAATGATGCTGTGTGCATCTCACGGATTGGAAGCAACAAATGTTAAGCCTTTCGTATGGTGTAAAAAGCGAATAGCGCTGTGAAGGTTTTACTACACGTCTGTGATTTGGCAGTTCAAAAGTAAATGTGACAGTGACAGACGCACACACAGACACACACACACACACACACACACACACACACACACACATATATATATATATATATATATATATATATATATATATATATATATATATATATATATATATATATATATATATATATATATATATATATATATATATATAATATATATATATATATAATGTGAGTGTCTGTGTGGTTACGTCGTGTATGAGCGTATGCATGCGAGGCTAGAGATACTCCCCACGCAGACAGACACTTATATCCAGTGTATCTATTAAGGAAACGAAGACATTTCACACAAGATGGTTAAAGGCCTTTGTGAGATTAGGAGAAGCAATATTCTTTATGGACGAAAACGACCTCTGGTGTGAAGCCGTATATCCAAGGCACTTACTTCCATTTGCATTCCCTTTAACAGAGAAAATACAAAAGCTTTCAGGGATGTGAGTTTTAACTGTAAAAGCTTTGTTAGTAAAGGAGGAGGTTTAATAGTTTTCAGTGTTGAACATAAATAAACCAATAATGCTCTTTCTTTGAAAATGCGATTTGATTGAAATTTAGAGTTCACGATACTCTCCTTTAGGATATTCATTAGCATGTTTTTTTTTTCTGTGATGTTCTTAATTTTGTTTCGAAAAGGTTGCTGTTAACATTTGCACTCACATCTTAGATTCTTTGAGTTACAACCACACAGCATTTCCGGCTTTCTTTTTTAGACGTCCTAGTTCTTAGACAAAATAATATTTTTAACACCACGATTTTTAGAAAAAGAACGTTTACGGGCTTGGGGTCAAATTTGTATAGTTTTTGTTCTTTTAACTTTAAAATGAATTCTCTTTTTACTCTCCTCCACAGGGCTCTAACGCTAACCTCTGATTGATGCCTATTCCAGGATGAGATCGTCTTTTTATCTATATATTTTAAAGGAAAACTGCTTCCCGTCTGAACTGGTCTTTAAGATACTCCGCACGCTTCTAGACAAATACTTCTCCCTCTAACCTACAATTTACAGTGTTCCTAAATTGAATTTTTATGCTAAATTCCGTTTTTATTTGATAATACTTTTAGAAAAAACTTTTCACAACAGATCCAAAGTAAGTTTAGAGCCATTAAGGTCCACCTGATACCTGTCAATCCTCTCACCATCGGGTCTTTATTTAAGTACAAAGATCGTGTATGCCCTTATATGTCCTCCGGGTGAGTGTATAGCTATACGTGTCCTAAATGTAATTTAGGAACTTATATTGGATCCACCAGGAGGCTTCTGAAGGTACGCATAGACTCTCATCGTGGAGTGAGCTATAGGACAGGCAGTAAAATTACAAACCCAGAGTTTTTGACTATCAGAAATCATTCTAGAATGTGTAAAACTTCAACTGAAAATCAGGATTTTTCTGTTTTAGGGCGAGCTTCTAGCATCCATGAATTGGCCATTTTGGAATCATTAATGATTAAACAACTCGTCCCCTTGTTAAACAGCCAAACCTCTGCCGGCACACTGTACCTCTCTTACTATGAGATTCAGGGCCTCTGTAACACGGTTTTTTGGACTTTGCTCCTTATCAAAGCATCGGATGTAGCTGAAAATTGACATATGTATATTTTACAACCACACACAAATTTTGTCAGCATTATCAATAACCTAAACTTGATAGTTTTAATTTTTATAGAGTAAAAATGATCTAGCCGACGCCATGGCCAATGATTACGAGCCAAGAGTCGAAAAACATTCATTACGTAAGCAAGGTAAACACTGTTTGACGAAATGTTACCCGGCCCATCCACCAGACAGAAACTCATTCACCTTGTTCCATCGGCTCTGAAACCCATAGCAGTCAAGAATGGCTAACAGGATTTGGAATTGTCCCCGTGGTTGCAAAACTGCATTTGTCTTACGACTTGCAGCTTTATACAGTCAAGAGAAAGCCCGTGGCCATACATACTATAGCCTGAATAGGTAATTATTCAGTTTCTAGTTTAAATCCAATGTTTATGGTCTGATTTCTATTTAGCGTAACGTGATTATAATACTTGTAATGTCATTCAGGATTTTGAACATTTCCATTAACTATTCACTATGCCACCAAGAGAGAGAGAAAAAGAGAGAGATTGTATGTAAACAGTCTTTATATAACTATTTTTGTTAAAATAAGATTTTTATCCAAAGTAAATGCAAGCTTATATGTGCTAAAATCTACCGCAGACTAACGGATCATCCGATATATTTTTTTTTTCTTTATCTTTAGCTTCAACATCGGCAATAACATACCCAGTTCCCATAATTTGTTAGCTTAATGAAATAACCTATCATCTAATGTTAAACTTAATTTCTGAGGAGGCCATGGCTTATTGCACAGAGAAAAAACATGACAAAGACTTTATGAATGGCGGAACGATACATAGATGTGGGTGGGGTATCTGTGCTAGCGTAGTAATACTACTGTAGCAGTAGTGCCGCAACAGTAGTAATAGCAGTAATATACATGAATTAAACGTTTGGGCCAACTGCTGGGATCCTTGAGGATCATTTAGCACTTCTTACAACCACTCGAAAAATGAGTTTTTATAGCCAGAAGTTAAATTTTCTAATCCAACAATGCCATGATAACCTTCATTGTTATCCTGAATTATAACGAGGCCAAAGTGGGTGGAGCCTCATGAAGTCATCATTCTGACGATAATGATTGGTGAAGGTTTTAAGCCAAAATACAGTACCGGTTTTTTTTTTCAGTAAATCGGTAGATAGCCAATAAATAAAAATTGCTTGACATTGGATATAGCAGTTATCAAATCAGGCTTGTCTACTATGTTTTTGAAAATTACCAACTATTCCCTACATCTTGTCAGTCTGATTGTGACCTATAAAGTAGACTGTAATTTCTTAGGAAACTTATTTTGGAGTTAGACTAATAATCCAAGTGTTTTTGTATTTATTAACATATTTTGTTGGTTTGTTCATTATGACAATAATCAGTGGAGAGGTTTCAGAGTTCATAAAGGTGTACTGCTTTGCTTGTATTTAAATTTTTATGTCATTGTTGCCAGAGGTCTAGCCTTCGTTACGTATAGCCAATCATCCATCGAGAAAGAGGGAAGAAATGCTGTCATAAGTTACGTAACGAGTGCGTTAGAAACCTTTTCTCCGAGTAAGTTGGCCCGTCTTCAAAAGAAGTCACTTTTACATTGTACCAAATTTATTCAACCTACGTAATGCAGAATACAGTCAAAATTTGTGTAGATATAATGCGTATTCTGAATAAGCGTTATATTTATGAAATGCATAGATAAAAAGTTATTGCGAAAAAATCGTGTTACAGAGGCCCTGAATCTCATAGTAGTCTTTCGTTTTTAGTTCGGTTTTAACATTGCCACTGAATAGGTTGGTCCAGATCTGCTTACTTTTTATTATTATTATTATTATTATTATTATTATTATTATTATTATATATATATAATTTATAATATATATATATATATATATATATATATATATATATATATATATATATATATATATATATATATATATATATATATATATATATATATATATATATATATATATATATATATATATATATATATATATATATATATATATATATATATATATACATATTCATACTGAGACCAAGGGCAGATGGAGGCACACTGACAATCTACAGTTTTTATTGTGGCCGACGGCGTTTCGCAATAATCCATTGCATTTTCAAGACTGCAATGACACTTTTACAGAATTTTGAGAAAGTTGTTAGATATGAATTTTAGTGAACCACGTGTCATTTATGATGTTCCCAAACTTGATATCTACGCTAAATTTCCCTTCCTGTTCAACGATGAGTTTCGCAAAAAAATTATAAAGATCATTAGCAAAGAATTCCCGTTTGTAAATATTAAACTTATTCCGAAAAAACCTTTAACGCTCGGGTCTCTTTTCAGATCTAAGGATAGACTGCCCGTCTCTAGCATCCAACATCATTTACAAATATACTTGTCCCAAGTGCGAGCTGGGAACCTACGTTGGATGTACGAGACGGCTACTGAAAGTCCGTGTCTGGAGTCATCAGGGCGTCAGTTATAGGACGGGATGCAGATTGTCCAGGCCTGAATTATCAAATATAAGAAATCACTCTGCAATCTGCAAAAAACGCAAAACGCAAAAAACTCGATATGAAAACACGAGGACGAGCTTACGACTTTAGAGTAATTTTTCAGCCTCAAATGCCCAACACGAGGATTTCTCTGCGTTCTCTTTTTCGGACGACTTTAGAGTCACTTTCATTTTAAGCATTTTAAGAAATGTTATTTTTTTTATTAATTGTATATAGTAACGAAAACAAAATTGTGTCGCCGAAAATGCAATGGATTATTGCGAAACGCCACAATAAAACTGTAGATTGTCAGTGTGCCTCTCCATCTGCCCTTGGTCTCCGTATATTGGGCTTCCGCCTTCATCATCGCCGTATATATATATATATATATATATATATATATATATATATATATATATATATATATATATATATATATATATATATATATATATATATATATATATATATATATATATATATATATATAATGTATACATACACACACACACACACACACACACACACACACACACATATATATATATATATATATATATATATATATATATATATATATATATATATATATATATATATATATATATATATATATAATATATATATTTATATATTATGAAAATATATATATATATATATATATATATATATATATATATATATATATATATATATATATATATAATATGATTATTATCACTTTTTTACGTGATTCATTTATCACATATTACCACAGGTGAAAAATAAGAGACGGGGTGTAGGTCATGGCCAGTTTCGACGTTATTTCCAAGCCATTGATGAAGGACTGATACAGAGTAATAGAAGTCACAAATATATATACTACAGGAACAGTACTGGCGAACATACACAACCGTTAGAGACTACGTATCCACCCACCGGCCGGTGTCGAGGAAGGAGTGGCCTTCAAAACTCATTTGGCTAAAAATCACAATAGACTCTCAGGGGACAATGCTGATAAACATACCGACCATAGGCGACCTCAGACCCACACCTGCCAGGTGTCAGGGAGGCTGGGTTTGGAAACTCATTACTGGCCCTCTACTGTGTTTACAAATATGATAATCCTATATTCATACTTCTCTCCTGCCTGCCTTAAAATTTAAACAATTTACAAATTTCTTTTGATTTTAAAGGATCACGTTTATACATCCCTTGACTGATATTCATATTATGGTTGTAACTTTCTTTTATAAAGCTAGATTCAATGATATTCCTCTCCTGTGCATTATTAGAATATACAATCCTTTTTGCCCCTTCCCAGTTGATAGCATGATTGTTCTCACTAACATGTACAGAAATACCACTGTTCCCCTGTGCATATCTCACACATTTCTTATGCTGTTCAATTTTTTTCCAGTTCTTTCCCCGTTTGGCCAATATAAAATTATTCTTTTAAAATCAGATATAATCCTGTAGTACTTTATAAGGAAGGAGAAACTGGCTGAAATCCAAAACTCACTAATATTGCTCAGTGTATTTTTGATGAAATATAGTAACTAACAGCGAAACGAGCACCTTAGCAGGAATTGAAGAAATGGGAACTTACGTGAAAACATCGTTTCAGAATTACTTTTTTTCGAACAAAAAAATACCAAATAACTATGCGTTTGTACGAAGGAAACCACATAGTATGATCAACTCCACACAAGCATGAATATCCTTATACATTGTACGTATATAAATGGTTCTGAATAGATATGCGTCATTTGTGTAAACAAAATTTGTTGCTGAGGGGAAGTTATTCGAATCTGTTGTCTGGCTTTCACGATATCCGTGAGGGGCAAACTTCCTCGAACAAAGGAGCAGAGGGCGTAACTTCTGTTGAGTTTAAAGGAAAGGACAATACTGAGCAACCTGGGTGAGATAATTAAGTAGATGTTAGACTTGTTTTGTAAATATGCACATAGAGTAGAGAGTGACTGGAAAGGAGCAAATATGATGAACAAACTCGCATGGGATTTGAGGTAAAGGAAGACCATCACAAATTGTTTCATTTAAATAATCAAAAGCTTGAAATCATAAAAAATACAAATATTTCTACAAACAGTAGAAGTTGAATATATTCATTAATATATTCTGATTAAAATAATCACAATTAGAAGCAAAAGCAAACCTAACATTCGGTATAAAACAAGAAAATAGTGAATACACAACCTATAAATGTAACGATAACCTCAGTGCAAAATACAAAAAAAAAAAAAAAAAAAATAACCACTGAGATAAAAGAGAGAAGAGACTTTAAGGACCAGTCTCAGATGCGGAAAATAAAACTAGTGGACGGAAATGTAGAAGAAAACTATTCGATAATAGCAAATGAGATTTGTGTTTTTCCAAAAATATAACCCAATGATGAGTTTACTGATGGAAGCAACATTAAATATCATGTTCGCGTTAAAGCAAAGATTTTCAGGACTTAATGTAAATAGATGTGGTTATACATTATACAGCTGTGTATTCACAGATATATGTTTAAGATTTTTGAATACATTGATATATATAAACTTGCCTGCGTGGATGTCCGATTAAATAAGTTTCTTGATGTTTTTGTCTGTGTATTAAGACCGATACAGCAGAGAATGTCTTGATATATTTCCATTTGCTTAGAGACATTTTCAAATGATGTAACATAAAGATAGGTACGTGGAAATGAAAGACTCCTTGAGAATGGCACATTGCACAAAAATGGACACTGTTCCCCTGAACCTCGTCAGGTGAGATCTGAGGACGTTCCCTGTCAGAGGAATAACACCGGTCGAACCAGGAACCTAACTCTCACTCCGGGGTCACTGGAGGGTTTCCCTAATTATACGTTTTGATTAATTTCTAGAACTGAAAAAGACGCCAATAAATCCTAGAAGACACGGTATTGCTTTGGCTCGAGGAGCTTGTAAATAATTCCAGTTTCACGAGCTGTTACCTCAAGGTAACGAAAAGGCTACCTTGAAAAATCTCATGATGTATGAGCTGAGTCGTGTGTATTTCTTTATTATAAAATGAAACAAAATAAATATTAGAGGAATTCCTTCTCTGATTCGCGAATGGCAGGAATTTCAAACGGAGCTCCTTAGATTGCAAATAGGAATACAAGCCCCAAACAGCTGACTTAAGAGTACAGAAGGAGGAGTTGGAAGACTGTTTTTTTCATTTTTGTTTTTTTTTTATTGTCATGGTATCGCAGCTACTAATCACTTGAATGTCTTGAAGTTCAAAGGGGTCATGCCTTGAATAGTTTCCTTTCTGTCAGTTAATATAAACAGACTTTATATAAACCTGAGATTTAAAATACTGAGTATTTTAAATCTTCAGAGATATGGATTATAACAAGAGATGTAAAACGATAATCATCATCAATGACTTAATGAAAGAAAGCTGACCTTATACTACTTGACAGTAGATGTAAGGGCACCGAATCGCCTCCACCTCCAGCCACCCAAATTACCTCCAGTGACTCGGCCCTGCAACTTCCAACTTCCCTCCTGTCTTCATCTCTACAGGATTTTGACACCTTTTGAATCTACTTGGGCGTCCTCTTCTGATCTTATCGCATCATATCTGACTCACTTCCTGGGTTCACTCCGCAGGCGTTACTCTATTAATATTATGTTTATTTGTTAATAATTCTTTGCTCATTACTATGTTTATTGTGTACTAAAATGATGTATGCACCTCTTTGCCTTAGACCAAATCGTGTTATACACAAACATGGGAGGGCAACCGATCAATAGCCAGGCGTATTACCGGTAACATGAAGCATCCATACAGATATACGCACACACACACACACGCGCCCGCGCTAAAGCCTGCAAAGTGAACAATGGACGGAGAACGCCAGACATGATACAATAATATCAGTATAGGAGACTCAAGTAGATTCAAAGGGTGCGAAATCCCAGCAGAGATGAACACAGGAGTGAAGCAGGAAATTGGAGTGCGAAGTCACTGGAGATAAGACGATCTGGGATGTGACTTGCACGGATGGAGGCGATTCTGCTCCAATGTCTCTACTCTTGGGCTGTTTGCCTCTTCTAATGAGTATTATAGATAGATTCAATATGCTCTAAAAACAGAAAACATTTACTTAGGATATTTTCTTGTTTTGGCAAGGAAATTGTTTTTTACCTCGGAAAAGTAGTTCTCAGTGAAGAGGTGTTACATATTTATCTACCTTTAGACCAATCGATCTCTGTTATCGCATGACTTCCTCTCTCGGAATTAATTTTTATGCATACTCTCAACGCCATTAATTGCCTCAAAACTACTACAAGGAGAAAGCTTCACCAATGTTCATTTTTACTTCCATGCTTTTATGGTTACCTTTCAATGCCTCAAAGCATTGTCCTTCTTGAATAATTTCTTTTTGTTCCCACTATCTTAATTTTATACCCTTTTAGTTTTCATATTTAAATATTGATGGCTTTAAGAATGGATGTATAGATTACCATTTTTTTTAAATATTACATTTTTGGATTGTAATGATAGGTAAGTAGTTCCTGTCTTTAAAGCGATTTAGAAGATGAATGATAAGAACCGCCGACGCGATAATGACAGTAATTACTTTTTATAATTCTTATTTACTCTAATGGAAGATCGCAAGTGTGCTGTTATTACCTTCTAATTAAAGAAAATGGTATAGCTGGTTCTATTCAAACTGTTTTGGAAACTTCAACACTTGAGTCAAGTCTCACTAGACACTGCCTAGAAAAGAAAATGAAGAGGAAGGGAATGGGAGAGATTAAGCTACATTTCTCAGAATACGTACCTATCTACCTAAATGATGCAGACAGACAAACAGACAGACAGACATGCAGACAGAAATGGAGATAGAGAGACCAATGGGAAGTTAGCAAAATTTAGCTGTAAATGGGCGAAACTTAATATTATAGGTCTTGTCAGCATATTGTTTCAAAATTTCCATTCGGTAACAAATTTGTTGTTGAAAGACTATTTTCAGTATCATGATTATATCAAAAAGCGAAAATTTCCACCGCGAAAGACACCGGCTAAAGACTAAAGGAAGAAAGGGAAACAGTAATTTGTAGAAAGAAACAGAAAGTTTATGCAGATCTGGTCAGAGCGACTGTTTCCTGTCAGTCTGCTGTCAGTTGTATGTAACAATGTGTGACATTCGCATACCTTTTACTGGCTCGGTAAGACTAAACAAAAAAATACCCAATAAGACCGGACACAGTATGGACGAGGAAGGCAGGTTGTAAGTTTAATGACACTTTAATCTTATAAAAAGATAAGGCTCAAACTTAATCATTACGAATCAAAACTAGAGAAAAAAATAACAAATAGCTCACGATAATGAAAACACTATTAGATGATTGTCTTGCATCCTCATTATCATATTTTTCGGAATCACTTCATCTGTCTTTTTACAAGAACCTGTGAAAAACGTATTAACAATGTGTTCACCAAGATTCATTTTCTGCCATAAACACGTGAAAAGGAAACTGGAAACCATATAATATCGAAATGGATACCAGAAATACTTTTCAAGCATTAACACAACAATTATTATATCGGAAATACCGTATTCTACTGGTTCAGATGAATATTCTTATTCATTTTTCAATACAACCATAATAATACACTCATTTGGGGTATTTAATTTATAAACAAATTTTATAACACGTACCCTGATGTATTGCATTAAATGGCAATACAGCTGTTGTTAATAGTATATTATAATCTTTCCTTTTTGTCATTAGAGCATGCACAAAGAGAAAAAAAATTGATCTTAATCCAAGATTCGTCATGGAAAATAAAAAAAAAGTAAAATTCAGTACTAAGTATGCTTCATGGTAAATATAATACAAAAATGCATATGAGAAAATATGACAAAATAACCCCCTAAATAAAATAATATTTTAAGAAAATAAAATTAAAGGACTCTTCAGCATTATATATACCAATAGGGAAAAAAGTTATTTAAGCGAATCACAGATGTGCCGCCAATCACAGTTTTGATTTTGTATATAGATGAAAAAGACACACTGACTCACCTCTTTCGTCTGAGGTCACTCAATAAAGCTAGACCCCTTTTGGTATCCCGACCTACCCAGTCGTCACCTGGAGGAAACTGCATTCGAAATTGGAGTCAATTACAGATCCTTTGACCCAAAGAAAGCTGTAGTGGACTCAGTATTTCCAGACGAATGGATTCCGTTTTTTCGAAAAAGAAAATATGGAAGTAGGAGTATTTCGGTGAGTCTTTTTCCGGTCTGGTGGAGGAGTGGTCTTCCTCTAACGCTTCCAGGGAGCTCTCAGGCCAGGGGCATGTTTTGGCACAGTACCTCCTCAGGTCTTTCCAGGATAAGCTCAGAGGAGCCAAGATGCATTATTTCGGCTAGTGAGCTTTGCGTGGTGTATTTGATGTTAAAGAAATCTTTGATTTAGGGACACCTATCCTCTGGATGAGGCAAGATTCTTTTTTTTGGGGGGTGGGAAATTGTAAATTTGTAGAAACATTTCATAGTTTTAATAACTGCATATTTGACACCAAAATGTCCTATTCTATTTTCATGCGATGGATGTTTTATATTGAGAAACTTTTTTTATTCTTTTACAACTGGTATATATCCTTATTATAATTTTGATAATAATAATAGCAGTTGTTTTAGTTATACTTCTAAAACAATGAATAAAATTATCATCTGAATGTATAAATACGTGATATATGAAAATATAATAATATCATTTTCATGATAAATATAAAATTATAATAATGATATATATATATATATATTTTATATATATATATATATATATATATATATATATATATATATATATATATATATATATATATATATATATATATATATATATATATATATATATATATATATATATATATATATATATATATATATATATGTATGTATTATCAATCACAATTGTTTTTAATATTACCATCATAGATGTTTCATAATATTACTATTATTCTTATTATTATTATCATTATTGTTGTTATTGCTGTTTTTCTTGTTTATATATTCATTTATTTTTGTCTATAACAAAATATCCTACTTTTATCTTTTCCAACAATGCTGGTGTTATTTTACCAAGGTTTCTCTCTAGGAATTTTGGTAGCGCGCCTAATGCTTATGGCTACTACCTCCGCTAGCATATCCAAAAGCAGGTCTTGGTACTTTCATTTTTTCTCTCCTTCTTTCTATACACTCTGGACTTCCTCGGTACTGAGACTTCTATCGTCCCTGGATACGAGTTGTCTTGCAGTATTTGAACCAGTGGGAATTTGTAGATAAAGTTTTAAATTTAGTTTCTAGACTCGTTTTTAGCGGTTGCTGAAAATCAATTCTGTTTTCTTTGCTCTAACGCTTAGGAAATTAGTTCTCGTGAAGTTCAAAGTTTTTTTTTTAAATTCTGAAATTTCATGAAGGTATAATACATTACAAAAGCATTCTATCCTCAATAATAATAATAATAATAATAATAATAATAATAATAATAATAATAATAATAATAATAATAATAATAATAATAATCTTGGTCAAATTAGCCTGGCAAACCACTAGAAGAACGACAAGGACAGAGCATCGCAACCTTCGAACAGCAAGACCGGCACACCTGAAATTGAAAGGAAATAATAGCAGTTGATGACCGCCTGTCATTTTGCAAATGGCATATGGGAAAAGCACGAACCCTAGCCCTAGCCAACTACTGGCCTAGCTACTGGGGTGTGAGGTCATTTGTTGTAATAGCAAAACGTTTGGAATTGTATTATATGGGTAAAATAATTCCTTATGCAGCGAAAATAGCCAGATGAGAAGTTGTTCAAGCCACACGCTGAAAGATGTTTCTCGTGTTCTCATAGGGTGCACAACCGTTCAATATACTTTCGTTATAAGCTAATAATGTTTTGCTCCTGCACTGGAAACTGAGTGATCAGAAAATGGTGTACATAAAAAGTGTTTCCGTGTCTTTTTGAGAGTTTTACAATCTAAAGACTTCAGTTGATTTAAGTATTTTTCTGGTGCGCCATGAAGCCATTGAAAAGAATCCTTCGCATTTTAATGGGTGAGGTGATGGGAGTATTTATGTTTCTAGACATGCAGATTGGTTTTATAATAAAATTAGAGAAAAGAATTCTCAAAAATGAGTTTTTATTGCCCTAAGGAATGGGTCACCTACCTAAAAGTTTGAGCTCCATTTTGATCCCGATTTTGATCCCAGGATTTCAGGGGTAATTTAAAAATAATCCCAGGAGTTCCCGGAATATACAAATATTTTTTTAATAATATATTTTCATTGTTAACCATTCAAAGTAGATCTGTTTTACAAGGATGAGTAGATAAAATCTTAATAATAGGGATAATAAAACAAACAGCATTAATTTTTACTGGTATTTAAGGGTGAGAATATCAAGAAATATAACTTTTACTGAGTAACATCGGCAAATTTGGTGTCATATAGCAAAACATAAACAAGTGATTTGGACTGTTAGTAGACATGTATTTCTTGACATACTAAATAACTTCACCCAACAACTAATAATAATGAATGATATCATACAGAAAATACTCAGTCTCCTTTTGTGACACAAGTAATATCCATTTTGAAAGCTGCATCAGTGTAATCCAGAATTATATATAATGAAACGCTCGTTTAACCAGTTCTTAAATTTATCTTTACTGGAATATTTATTTTTATTTATTTATTTAAAGGAGGAAGGAGCTGAAAAACGATTTAAGTGATCTTAAACTTAATTTTATTTATAAGGTATTTACATATTTACAAGCACAATAACAGGTTTGAAGTTCAAATAAAACATATTACATACTCAATATTACCATCAATGAAGTAAAGTACAGCAGAATGAGTTAAAAGAGTCCATTAAAAATATAAACAAAATTTAAAACCATAAATTTAAATCAAAAATAACAGATGATTAAACCAAACCTCTTTAATTACTAATGAATGAATCACATTACATTAACATAATCATAATCAAAATACACCTGAACAAGATAGTTCTTAAACATTCAAAATAAAAAAACAAAAGGAGCATAAACATGAAAAAACAAATTACATCAAACGCACAATAAAATAGTATAAATAATTAAGCAAATTATGGTCATTCACGAAGATAAGACAGCATAAATACCAATACAACAGTCTGGAATACAAATACAATGGTATAAATACCAGTGCAACCTCGTGTAGCGCAAACAAACAACAGACAATATAATTTAAAGATGTATATAACCAAACAAAAGGTCGAAGAGGATGGCATTCTAACTGAACACTGCCGTGGTGGATCATCGAAAACCGCCCCATGACGGTAAACCGGAACATCTTCCAAAAGCGAAGATGATCAGTGTTCCAGCAGTCAAGGTAACAAGCTGTCAAACAAGATAACATGCTCTTTGATGGACAGAGTTCAGCCATCAACGTCATCAACCTGCAAGAAGCAAGTCAATACTTGCAGTTCAAAATACTCGAACAAGCTGCTATGCTGTCAGAACCTGATATCCACCAAACCTGCCACGATCTCAAACACCGAGACAGTTCCAGAGTGAAAGAAACAAAGAAAACAAAAGTAAGGAGAACAATTATCTGCAATCGAACAGAAGCTATTGTCCCGCAAAAGTACAAACCTCAGGATTATATATATATATAACCTATATAAATAGTAAATATATATTATATATATATAAACAATTGTATATATATATATCCATATATATATATATATATATATAGATATAAATATATTAAACAAATTAAATAAAATATAATATATATAATATATAAAATATATATATATATATATATATATATATATATATATATATATATATATATATATATATATATATATATATATATATATATATATATATATATATATATATATATATGTGTATATGTGTGTGTGTGTGTGTGTGTGTGTGTATGTGTGTGTGTATGTGTGCATATCCATGTGCAATGCATATGATAAAAATAAAATATAATATAATCAGATGCATATATGTATTCTTGGCATTGAATGTTTTGAAGGAAATAGAAATAACATTAATTTAATGATTTCAGATACTAAATGATTAAATCGCATGAATATAAAGTGATAAAGGATAATAAATTTTGTGTCATTTATTTATCGAAATAATAATAAAACAATCATAAGCTGAGCTTCAAAGATGAAGATTATGACAACGGTACAGTACATCCATAAAGGTTACAGAAATATGAGTGAGAAAAATAAGCTTGTTCTTTTCTTTCTTTTCATTTTAATGCCGATATTAAAGATAATAAATATTGGTAATCCAGGTCCATTTGCCCTGTGCATGGATGATTCAAAAATATAATATGTATCATAACAATGGAGATGGTAAAACATTGGAGGAGGCCATAATTTTTTTTTTTTTTTTAAGAGGAAGACCTATTTAGTTTGACTGAATATTATCTTTGATGGTTTTAATTGACAGTGAATGAAATATAAGAATATTTGGGAGTTTTTCTACTCTCTCCAGAAATATTATCCCTAAAATAACTCTCGCGATACTTCAAGGGCTTTCAAGCCCTACAAGCAATTAATTCAAGCGTCTCTCTCTCTCTCTCTCTCTCTCTCTCTCTCTCTCTCTCTCTCTCTCTCTCTCTCTGCAAGTTAAGTATCACTTTGCTAAGAGGAAGCCCTGAAAGGTCATGTTGTTGTTAGCAATATAAAAAAAAAAAATATAAAAGTAATGTAATATCAATAAAACTCACTCAAGGTACATAAATTACCATTAATTATAATCAAACGGCAAATGTCGCTATCGTCGTTTTACACACGCCCTCAACTGAGTACAAGTGTCTTAGTTTTTGGGACGTCAGGGGAACGGGCGCTTCATGCTAAATAGATGATAAAAAATTTTCTTCTGAGATTTTTTTCGAAAAACCAACCCTGAAATCTCTGTAACTTAAGAAATGTCGAAGAAATACTAATACAGAAAATCCTTAGAATTTTCGTATAAAAAGATGTCACAAGTAAGTTTCGAAGCATAACCTACTATATTCAACGTATTAAAAAGAAAAAGAATATGACAGATTAAAGCCACATAATTCATAAGACTACGTCAATAAAATATAACACCTGACTTCTCAAGGAGGTATTACGTTCGATAATTGTGATTGTCATATACGACACACATTAGTGTCATAAATGCTAAAAAGAGGAATCTTAAATATAAAACCATAGTATTTCTTATCTCTATTAAGAAATATACTTAATTTTATGTTCTAACGTTTTCTGCTAGCTTAATTGTCTCGTTCCTCAAATGGTATATTTATTTAAGCCTGTACGACACTCTGATTTTTTTTATGGCGATTGGTGGGGTGGGGGAGGAGGATGTTGGGGGCTGGCTAAAAAAAAAAAAAAGTTAAGTATACCTGAGTTTAACCAGACCACTGAGCTGATTAACAGCTCTCCTAGGGCTGGCCCGAAGGATTACATTTATTTTACGTGGCTAAGAACCAATTGGTTACCTAGCAACGGGACCTACAGCTTATTGTGGAATCTGAACCACATTATAACAGGAAATGAATTTCTATCACCAGAAATAAATTCCTCTAATTCTTCATTGGCCGGTCGGAGAATCAAACGCGGGCCCAGCAGAGTGCTAGCTGAGAACGATACCCACCCCGCCAGTGAGGAACTGACTGGCTAAAGGAAAACGCTTCCCTAAAATAGACAAAGTAGGAATTTGCGAAAGTGGAACACTTCCTCCGTGAGCAGTAAAATTGTTTCTCACGAGCTGAGTACTGATGTTGCACTTTATTTTCTGGAGGAGCAGTCATTTCTCTTATATTCCGTCTCTAAAATTGAATGAGGGAACATACTGTTGTGTAAGAGTAAATTGGTTTACTGTTGTTATGGTGTAAAACAACGCACATTCTTTGAACAGTTATTTACTTGTAATTGGCCCTCCCTGTACAGCTTAAAACAATTACTTAATAACTACTGGCAATGCAGCCACCACCTGTTGAACAGAGCACAACGCAAATAGAGTACACCTCACCAGCTCGGAAAACTGTTTCATTTTCAGCGAACAAATCATCACAAGGCCACATTCATTTGCAATGACCATAGTAGCTGTGACGACCGACCTCTTACACTCAGTAAGTCACAATGATGCAACAGATTAGGGTTCTAAAATGTATAACGCCAAAGGATAAAAAGAAATTTACTCAAATATTTAACTATCTTTGTGCTCATATTAGTTAAATACTAACAATCGCTATCATTAATGGGTAATCACACCATTTTTTCTGAAAGTTTCAATTCAGACAAATCAGGTGGAGAAAAATGTGATTTCAATAGTTGTAAGTTTGCATTTGATCTAAAATAGAATGAAAAGTTTGACAAGGTTTGAATGAGAAAAGCACTGAATTGAGGCTTACAAATTACCTTCAATGAGATCTGATAACATACTAAAGCCTCTCCCCTACTTACTACTAACCTTTCTCTCTCACGCACATACAAACATTCTTCCACAGAAAATTTTTTTATAACATATTAATAAAGAAAAAAATACACATTAGAAATATAATATAAAAAAAATCAAAATCTATGTTTGTTTCTAATTCCACTTTTGCTTGTACACATGAACCAGTGTGTGTGTGCATAACTGCATTCTTTCGTTACCAGTTACAGTTGAACAATAAAAAAGTCTAAAGAAACAGTCTGTTTATACAACATACGACAAGTTCCTCATTGGAGGGGTTGAGAATTATCCATTTATACAACAAAAGAATTAGAAAATCCATCTAGTTAGAATAAGTCATCCTTGAACAAAAAGGTTCTTAAAAAATAAATCAATCAAGATTCAATAGAGTATCGAATGATAGTGATTTGTTTTAAAGATATGATAGTTATAAATAGTTATAAAAAATTTTTTTAAAGATACAAGTCTAACAGACGAGAAAAAACAAACCAGATCGGACCTAATCGTGTTTAAAAGCGAAGAACAGATTGAGTGTTAATTTCCAACAAGCCATAATGAATCTCTTGTAGGGCTTAATACGAGTTAGCACTCGAGCTCCTCTTGCTTTGCTAATTTCTTTAGGATCCTGCAGTGACAACATCCTGACAGGTCCTGCTGGTATGAGTTATTTTAGCAAATGTCGTAAAATCATATGTAAAAATTAAAATTAAATTCATACTAACTTTAGATAGTTCATCTCACGGTAAATATGAAAATATATATATTTTTTTGCGGTACAACAGTCCTAAAACCATAAAGTACCTATGTATATTGGATTACCTTTTAAACAAGTCTCTTCTGCACTTGAGACAACTTGCATCTCTGACTTTGGTATCACAACGCCTCAGTGCTACTTAAGACTACGTTTTTCTATTATGCTAAAGATACCTCATTTTCTGTGGACTTAGTCTCCTTGAGGTATATTTATTTGATTACAAGGCAGAGCGTCCCTTGATATGATAATGCGAGTCGCATTATGTGTGAACTGGAATACAATTAAGTAAACAGATGATATTCCAGTCAAATAATCCATAGCTAGTCAGTAGTAGAGTAAACGTCCGAACTGTTATGGAAATCAATACTACTCATCTTTCGAGATACACCTACAGACATAAGAAAAACATTGTGTCATTCTAGAAACAATGACATATTTTAAAATGATTTGAAGTCAGTTCTTA
>NC_089795.1:2808082-2831610 GCF_040412425.1 Macrobrachium rosenbergii | reverse complement strand
ATTTTGGGAACGAAATAAAAGAGAATTTCTAGAAAAGGAAGATGACGTCACTTCTGAGCAAAACGTTTTGGGGCCAAAACTAATGCACTCTTAAACAAGACGCAATTGCCATATGCCTAGTGCAACACTTGTTCGCATTTCTCAGAAAGGTGGACGTTTTTACTAGAATTCATATGAGACACAAACCAGAACAATATATGTAACATTGTGAAATCATCGTCTTCTTTTTGTATGGTACAAAGCTTTTACAGAAATGTTAACACCATCAAAACAAACTGTAACAGGCTAATTATGACTGGCATGTTTTAAAAACAAAACTAAAAATCCAAGTTGGTTTCCAGAATGAAGCAGCTATTGCTATGTTTCGTCTGTCAACGCTTTACCTCTCGAGATGACACTCGAAGCAAAACGCCATGTACAAAATCTTGAGTTCTAAACACATGTTGCTGTGAGACAAAATGTGCGATCACAGACTACGTCATTGTTAAAAACATATTAATTCTAAATTACGCTGATAAGTTATCTAAATCGTTAACTCTTCTGAGATCTGACATCACACTGCATACAACACTTCAACAATTATTATCATTACACAGAACACATGACAGCTAGAACAGTAATTATATCAAAATAATGGAAAGATATACATTTTACAAGGCAATATCATGTATATATATATATATATATATATATATATATATATATATATATATATATATATATATATATATATATATATATATATATATATATATATATATATATATATATATTTCTTACACCGTCTTTTCCTATTTCCTATTTAAAAGGATTTAAATCGCTTGAGGTAATAAAAAAGTTTTCTCTTCTAGAGCTAAAATTTTAACAATTTTCATTTAATTTTCTCCTACAGGCATGTGAGTATTTGCTTGGTAAAAATATTTCATGGAAATTTTGGTTTGTCATGTACTTCGTGATTTTTAGTGTTATTTTAGATTTGTGAAATAGTAATTTTTCATAACTTTCTTGCGGCTTTTGTTTTTTTGGAATCCCCCGAAATCATCTTTTCATATTCCGTTATGATTTCAATTATCGTCCAAAGAATAAATTTTTCTTATAATCTCATAATAATGGTAATCTTGTCGGTTATCAAGTCCAGAATTTATTTCATAATCTTTGTTAAGCTACTCGTTGATTAATATTTTACGCCTACAAGTCTTTAATTTTCAAAAGAATTGCTTGTTATACCTATTAGTTAATCTATATCTGTCCATTTTGTTTAATTATCAGTTAATTGAATATTTATCAATTTTATTCTTCATTTTCGTAGGCGTTGCATGACTTACAGGGATTAATTATCTTCAGAGCAATTACTTGATTCTTCTTTTCAGCAATCATCTCTAATGAATCTATTATACTATTGGAGATCACTTACCTGATACTCAGTGACAGATAATTATAGTTCGTAATTATCTCGGTAATAATTCAGAGACGTAAAAAATACCCCTGATGACATAGTTCATTAATCAATTCTACAAACGTTTTATATATCAACCCATAAAATAGCTGTTTCATAAAAATATGTATATAAAGAAATCTTGGTTGGTATTCTTAGAAATCTAAAAATATGGTGATCGTTTAAAGATAGGCATTTGAATATTCTGATCATTAAAAAATGCTTTCATCATATGCTCGGTTAATTTTCTTGGAATGCTCAAAGTATCTACTGTGTTAATGATTTATAACTGAATACTTCTCTACACAATGGAGTTATTGTCAGATGGTATTCCGGAAACAATGAAGCGTTTCTTAGCTGAACACACCAACGAAGTGAAGCTGTTTCTCGTGTGCTGGTGTTCGTGTACTGATATTCTTTGGCTGCTGCCACCGACTAATAACCTAAAAGGGGATCTCAATTCATATTTTTTTGTGTGGTCCATTTGCATATTCTTTCATTACTTTGAGTGTGGTATCTTTAAAGTTTTGCATCTTTTAATATATTTAGTCTTTCTCCTTTTCATTGTTCGTTCAAGGTTCAAAGAACAGTTTTATACTTTTATTCTTCAGAGAGAAGGATAAAGAAAGTTTATCAAATACATTTTCTTATGAAAATACTGTTGATTTATTACCCTGCAACTGACAGTTTCTGTAACGTGTTTCTTCTGCTTACATCACTATCTTAATGTACGGAAAATACGATACCTTCCAATGACACTTTTTCGGGAGGGGAGAAATTCCTGCATGGCAACCATGTGTCAGTCAATAGAATTTCATTACGGTAACAATGACGTTAATGAGATTGTATGCGTTCATCTTGTTATTGTCTCTTGATTGAAGAGTTTGTTTTACAAATGTTATGTTATTAGCCTGAGCAATGACGTTTGTTTATTTTGTTATTAGTATAAAAGCATTAAGCAGTGACAAAAAGTACAATTTGTTTTCTACAGATATAATATTTATTTAGCGTATGAACATGTTATTATTATTATTATTATTATTATTATTATTATTATTATTATTATTATTATTATTATCATTATTATTATTATTATTATTATTATTCATCTTTTATCCGTGTTTGTTGGTTTGTGGACTTAGTCGCTTCATTTTCATTGGCAATCCGGCCATGACGTCATTGGAAGGTCGGCTCCTGATTGGCTGTCTTCTCCTCGATCTAAGCCTACTGCTGATCGGCGATGGTGCGATTTCTCGAGGAAGGCGGGTTAACCAACCGTTCCCGAGGTGAAAGGCGGCGCCTCTGCCTCCTCAGGTGTTGGAAGGGCGTCCTCGGGGCGAGGTTAAATCGTCCTCGACGTCAGGGCGTCTGTGGGTCGTTGGTGGGTGCGAGGGGCGATCTTGCAGGTCATCCTCGGGGTGAGATCTCACTAGGCGATCACCCTCGGTGCTCTGGAGGTCGTCCTCTAGGGCGTAGGTTGGGATGCGGGTCTTGCCTGGGTGTCCTCGGCTTTCCTGACGGCTGTAGGGAGAAGGAAGGCCTCCTGAGTTACATTAAGGCTCGGTTTTTCTTCCCTATGTTGAGCGCCTCTAGGATGCGAAGACGACGAAGTTCGGGGGCGCTGTCAATAATTTCGAAATGTCCGACAATGTCGCTGCGGGGGATCCTCTGGTTGTGGGCAGTCTTCCAGTGATTAAAGATGGTTCCCTCCTGGGCATGGTAGGAGATCCGTTTGGAGAGGCGCATGGATGTCATGCCGATGTAAGTTCCGGGGCATCCTCGGAAAGGGCACGTGTATCGGTATATGACATTCGTCCTCTTCGTGGGATCTTGGGGAGGGGCAGGGTTGTTCTTCATCACTAGACTGCACGTCTCCTTGCTCCTGTAGAAGATAACCAGTTGGATCTTCTTGCTGCTGTCGGTGGGTAGATAGGTTTGGGACCCGTCATAGTGAATATAGATTCCTTTTTGTACTATCTTTGGTTGATGAAAATATGGTAACCCTACACATTGAATAAAAAATTTAGAAGGAGGTCATCGGTCATATTGAGGTGCTCATAAGGGGTCGCGGACTGAAAAAGGGTGAAAACCGCTGCTTTAAACGTACACGCGGCGAGGAACACCGTTCAGGGATCGAAGTATTAGTTTTTATCGTTCACAAATAACACAATTTATTTATATATTTGTGATTTTTATTATACAACCGTTTAATGACGACATTTCGAATTTCTTAGCATTATCCAGATTGTTTGGAACCTGGTATTCTGTTTGGCACGAATAACTATACATTTATCCTTATAGTAGGATTCCCATTTTTTGTTACTGAATTCGTTACAACAAACACCCGTGACTGTCTGTCTGTCTCCCTATCATGCAAGATACATTCCAATAAAATAGTAATTTAATTATAAAAATCAGGGTCACACGATTTCGAAACTGCTATATTACTAGAAAACAATTCAGTCACTAGGGAAATAAAACCTTAGATAAAAACAAAATCTGCAATGCTGCTTCCCAGAATCATTAACTGGTGTATATTTTTCCCGCCTTAGCAAAAAATTTCGTTTTTCCTCTCCCTCAGAAATTATAATTTCTCGTTTCCCTATTTTACAGTAAGTATACTAATATTTTCAGTGTGAAACAGTAACCTTTGTATGTCAGATTCAACAAGGAATACATAAACAGCGTTTTATCATATAACTGGATTATTGAAATTGTTTATTCGAAACGGTCGGTTCTTTATCACTTTGCTTTTCTCATCTGAATATTAATTCGATAGGAAAGGATACCACATTAATCTGGTTTTGCCATCTTTGAGAAAAGTCCTTATATCACTTAAAGAATGTTAGTATATATGGTTAATCTAGGCCTGTTTTTTCTGTAATCTGTGGATGCAGTTTCTTTGCAAATATCATGATAATGAATTCAAAAGATTGCAGCTGCATAAGTAGAAATTCTTGCTTTAATTTTCAAATGAAGATGTCGGCTTTCAAAAATATACCTCGAAGAGACTCTGGCAACTCTTTTGGTAAGAAAATTAGGATAATTGATGAAAATAATTAGGTGTTAGGTGAAATGGGCTGCAGTCCAGTTAAAATGACATTTTTTAAGAAAAACATTCAATATATGAAGTACCACTTTTCTCACTTCTTACAATATTTCATGAGATTTATATACTTTAAATTCAACGTATTCTTCTTTTGGACAGGGAACCTTCTACCTTTTCTATTTTATTCTGGCTGTGCACAAAGAAGACTACAATACACTTTGGAGTTGGTAATGATATACGATTAAGAACTTACTTCAGATAATTTTAAAATATGTCACTGTTTCTAGAATGACACAATGTTTTTCTTATGTCTATAGGTGTTTCTCGAAAGATGTGTAGTATTGCTTTCCATAACACTTCGGACGTTTACTCTACTACTGACTAGGTATGGATTATTTGACTGAAATATCATCTGTTTACTTAATTGTATTCCAGTTCACACATAATGCTACTCGCAATATCATATCAAGGGATGGTCTGCCTTGCAATCAAGGAGACTAAATCCACAGAAAATTAGATATCTTTAGCATAATAGGAAAAACGTAGTTTTAAGTAGCATTGAGGTGTTGTGATACCAAAGTCAGAGATGGAAGTTGTCTCAAGTGCAGAAGAGACTTGTTTAAAAGGTAATTCAATATACTGTACATAGAGTATTTTTTTATGTTTTTAGAACTGTTGTAACGCAAAAAATATATATTTACATATTTATCGTGAAATGAACTATATAAAGTTAGTATGAATTTCATTTTAATTTTTACATATGATTTTACGACATATGCTAAAATAACTCATACCAGCAGGACCTGTCAGGATGTTGTCAAAGCAGGACTCTAAAGAAATCAACAAAGCAAGAGCTCGAGTGCTAACTCTCAATAAGCCCACCAAGAGATTCAATATGGCTTGTTGGAAATTAACGCTCAATTGGTTCCTCGCTTTTAAACACGACTATCTAGTTCGTTTGGTCCCGTCTGTTAGATTTGTACACCATTTTTTTATCCTTTATTTATAACTATCATATCTTTAAAATAAATCACTATCATTCGATACTCTATTGAATCTTGATTAGCATTTTCTTTTCTGTTTGTTGTACAAATAAAGTTAAGTATACCTTAGTTCAACCAGACCACTGAGCTGATTAACATCTCTCCTAGAGAGGCCTGGCCCGAAGGATTAGATTTATTTTACGTGGCTAAGAACCAATTGGTAGCAACGAGACCTGCAGCTTATTGTATTTCTATCATCAGAAATAAATTTCTCTAATTCTTCATTGGCCGGTCGGAGAATCGAACGCCGGCCCAACAGAGTGCTAGCCGAGAACGATACCAACCCCTCCAATGAGGAACTTGTCGTATGTTGTATAAACAGATAATTCTTGGTATGGCTCTTGGTGGACTTTCTTTAGCGTTTAAGTAGTCAACTGTAACTGGTAACGAAAGAATGCAGTATGCACACACACACTGGTTCATGTGTACATGCAAAAGTGGAATTAGAAACAAACATAGATTTAGATTTTTTTATATTATATTTCTAATGTGTATTTTTTATTTATTAATATGTTATAAAAATTTCTTCTGTGGAAGAATGTTTGTGTGCGCATGAGAGAGAAAGGTTAGTAGTAAGTAGGAGAGAGGTTTTAGTGTGTTATCAGATATCACTGAAGGTAATTTGTAAGCCTCAATTCAGTACTTTTCTCACTCAAACCTTTTCTACCTTTTCATTCTATTTTAGATTAAATGCAAACATGAAACTATTGAAATCACATTTTTCTCCTCCTGATTTGTCTGAATTGAAACTTTCAGAAAAAATGGTGTGATTACCCATTAATGATAGCGATTGTTAATATTTAACTAATATGAGCACAAAGATAGTTAAATATTTGAGTAAATTTCTTTTTACCCTATGGCGTTATACATTTTAGAACTCTAATCTGTTGCATCACTGTGATTTACTGAGTGTAAGAGGTTGGTCGTCACAACTACTATGGTCATTGCAAATGAATGTGGCCTTGTGATGATTTGTTCGCTGAAGAAGAAACAGTTTTCCGAGCTGCTGAAGAGTACTCTATTTGCGTTGTGTTCTTTTCAACAGGTGGTTGCTGCATTGCCAGTAGCTATCAAGTAATTGTTTTAAGCTGTACAGGGAGGGCCAATTACAAGTAAATAACTGTTCCCGTACGGTACAACGAAGAATGTAGGTGGTTTACGCCATAACAACAGTAAACCAATTTACTCTTACACAACAGTATGTTCCCTCATTAGATTTTAGAGATGGAATATAGGAGAAATGACTGCTTCTCCAGAACACAAAGTGCAACATACCCTGCTCTTGAGAAACAATTTATGGCTCACGGAGGAAGTGTTCCACTTTCGCCAATTCCTACTTTGTCTATTTTAGGGAAGCGTCTTCCTTTAGCTAGATCCAGACATCCTCCTCCCCCACCCCACCAATCGCCAATGAAAAAAAAAAGCACTCTGCTGGGCCGGTTTGATTAAATATCCGACTTAATGTATGAAAATTAGAGGAACGAGACAATTATTTCAGAAAACGTTAGAACATAAAATTAAGTATTTTCTTTATAATGGGGTTACTAGGTTTTATAATAAGCTTCCTCTTTTAGCATTTATAGGTAACTAATGGTTCTTAGCCAATCAAAAAATAAACGTAATACCTTTGAGAAGTCAGGTGTTATATTTTATTGACGTAGTCAGAATTATGTGGCTTTAATCTGTCATATTCTTTTTTTTTTTAATACGTTGAATATAGGTTATGCCAAACTTCCTCCTCCCATCTTTTATACAAAATTCTAAAATTTTTCTGTATCGTATTTCTTCACATTTCTTAAGTTAAGATATTTCAGGGTTGGTTTTCGAAAAAAAAAAAGAAAAAATCTATTTAGCATGAAGCGCCCGTTCCCTTAAGTCCCAAAAACTAAGAAAACTGTACTCAGTTGAGGGCGTAAAAAACGACGATATCGACATTTTTTTTGATTATAATTAATGGTAATTTATGTACCTTGAGTGAGTTTTATTGATATTACATTACTTTTCTATTTTTTTTTTTTTTTATTTCTAACAACAACATAACCTTTCAGGGCTTCCTCTTAGCAAAGTGATACTTGACTTCCTGAGAGAGAGAGTTAGAGAGAGAGAGAGAGAGAGAGAGAGAGAATTATGTGGAATCTGAGATATTCTTTTTAATTTTGTAGGCCTGAAAGCCCTTGAAGTAACGAGTTATTTTAGGGATAATATTTCTGGAGAGAGTAGAAAAACTCTCAAATATTCTTATATTTCATTCACTGTCAATTAAAACCATCAAAGATCAAATTCAATTAAACTAAATAGGTCTTCCTCTTAACACAAAAAAATTTTTGATGGCGTCCTCCAATGTTTTACCATCTCCATTGTAATGATACATATTATCTTTTTGGACCATCCATGCACAGGGCAAATGGACCTGGATTACCAATATTTATTATCTTTAATAACGGCATAAAAAAAAAAACAAACTTATTTTTCTCACTCATATTTCTGTAACCGCAATGGACGTATTGTATCGTTGTTTCATAATCTTCATCTTTGAAGCTCAGCTTATGATTGTTTTATTATTATTTCGATAAAGGACAAAAAATTTATCCTTTATCTCTTTATATTCATGCGATTTAATGATTTAGTATTGAAATCATTAAATTAATGTTATTTCTATTTCCTTTAAATCATTCAATGCCAAGAATACATACACGCATCTGATTATTACATTTTTTATTTACATATCAATACTTATGCATTGCACATAGATATTCACACATACACACACACACACACACATATATGTATATATATAAATATATATATATATATATATATATATATATATATTATATATATCCTTATATATATATATATATATATATATATTTATATATATATATATATATTGTCAGTGTGTGATCCTGGATTATGATTAAATTTATTTTTATTTAATTTGTTTAATCTAGTCTTGGAAATCACTTGTCATAGATAATATTCAATTGTTTGGTTAACGCAAAGGAGGTTGTGTGTGGTTCCTCCCCGTGTGGTTTAACAAAACTTCAGCTTCTGTTCGAAAAAAATTGTTCTCTGGACCTTGCACTTAACCCTTTTGCCTGGCTTGGTTGGATATAATGAATATATTACCGTGACTTGCTATTTGGTTGCAGCCTCTGTTATCAAATTCCATTTATCTTCCGAACTTGAGGATTTCTGCTGGATCACTGCCATCTTCAATTTGGAAGACTTGTCCGGTTTACCAATCGGGAGGTTCTTTCTGATCCACCACTACACCTCTGGTTCAGTTAGAAAGCCAGGAGGATCACGCTATCCCATGGTAAGGTTTATATACCTTTAAATTATATCGATCACGGCTGTGGATTTGTTGTGGCTGTTGGGCCTGGTTGGTTAACCACCTGTTACTCTACTTACCAGACGTGGAGGATACGCTTATTCTTCGTGAAGAAAATAAATAATGATTGTTTTTATTAAGTGATTTTTTTATAAGAAAAATTAGTGTGGAATTTGTTATTTTCTCTCTATGCGACTTCCTCCTCCTTTCTGGGCCCCTAATATTGGTTTTGAATGTTTAAAACTATCTTAAGTGTTAGGTGTATTTTGGATGATTATTATTTCCTTGAAAGTGATTCATTCATTACTTGTATTAAAGAGGTTCAGGTTTAATTTCTATCTGTTCATTTTTGATTAAATTTATGTTTTATATGTTTGTTTACTCTCCCCTTGAACTCATTCTTGCACTTTATTTATTGTGTTATAGTATGATTCCACCCTATTGTGGACTTCATATCGGGGTTATATGGAAACTTGAAATTTTTTAGTAATTTTTTGGTAACGGTTAAACGAGCCGTTACAATATATATAACATCTGGATTACACAGATGCAGCTTTCAAAATAGATATTAATTTTGTCACAAATGGAGACTGAGTATTTTCTGTATATCATTCATTATCATTAGTTGTTGGGTAAAGCTATTTCGTATTTCAAGAAATACACGCCTACTAAAAAATCCAAATCACTTGTTTATATTTTGCTACATAACACTAAATTTGCCAATGTTATTCAGTGAAAGTTATATTTATTGATATTCTCATCATTAAATACCAGTAAAAATTAATGCTGTTTGTTTTATTATCTCTATTATTAAGATTTTATCTACTCATCCTTGTAAAACAGATCGACTTTGAATGGTTAACAATGAAAATATATTATTAAAAAAATAATTGTATATCCCGGGAACTCCTGGGATTATTTTTAAATTGTCCCGAAATCCCGGGATCCAAAATCGGGATCAAACTGGAAACCATAGCTATACTGTATGTACTTTTAGGTAGGTGACCCATTCCTTAGGACAATGAAAACTCATTTTTGAGAATTCTTTTCTCTAATTTTATTATAAAACCAATATGCATGTCTACAAATGTAAATACTTTCATTACCTCACCCATTAAAATGCGAAGGATTCTTTTCAATGGCTTCATGGCACACCAGAAAAATACTTGAATCAACTGAAGTCTTTAGATTGTAAAACTCTCAAAAAGACACCGAAGCACTTTTTATGTACACCATTTTCTAATCACTCAGTTTCCAATACAGGAGCAAAACATTATTAGCTTAAAACGAAAGTATACTGAACGGTTGTGCACCCTATGAGAACACGAGAAACACCTTTCAGCGTGTGACTTGAACAACTTCTCATCTGGCTATTTTCGCTGCATATGGAATTATTTTACCCATATAATACAATTCCAAACGTTTTGCTAGTACAACAAATGACCTCACACCCCAGTAGCTAGGCCAGTAGCTGGCTAGGGCTAGGGTTCGTGCTTTTCCCATATGCCATTTGCAAAATGACAGGCGGTCATCAACTGCTATTATTTCCTTTCAATTTCAGGTGTGCCGGTCTTGCTGTTCGAAGGTTGCGATGCTCTGTCCTTGTCGTTCTTCTAGTGGTTTGCCAGGCTAATTTGACCAAGATTATTATTATTATTATTATTATTATTATTATTATTATTATTATTATTATTATTATTATTATTATTATTATTATTGTTGAGAGATAGAATGCTTTTGTAATGTATTATACCTTCATGAAATTTCAGAATTTAAAAAAAACTTTGAACATCACGAGAACTAATTTCCTAAGCGTTAGAGCAAAGAAAACAGAATTGATTTTCAGCAACCGCTAAAAACGAGTCAAGAAACTAAATTTAAAACTTTATCTACAAATTCCCACTGGTTCAAATACTGCAAGACAACTCGTATCCAGGGACGATAGAGGTCTCAGTGCCGAGGAAGTCCAGAGTGTATAGAAAGAAGGAGAGAAAAATTAAAGTACCAAGAACTGCTTTTGGATATGCTAGCGGAGGTAGTAGCCATAAGCATTAAGCACGCTACCAAAATTCCTAGAGAGAAACCTTGGTAAAATAACACCAGCATTATTGGAAAAGATAAAAGTTAGGATATTTTGTTATAGACAAAAATAAATGAATAAATAAGAAAAACAACAATAACAACAATAATGATAATAATAATGAGAATAATAGTAATGCTAATAGATTCAAATTTCATGAAAAACAATGAGAGTAATAAAATATATAATATATAGTAAATATATATATGTAAAAAATAAATACTTTCGAATAAACGGTGTTCTCATCATATGTAATAAAGTATTTGATTTTTACATAGTAATATATTTACTATATAATTGTGGATTTTATTACTTGATGAAACATCTATGATGTAATATTAAAAACAATTGTGATTGATAATACATACATACATATATATATATATATATAAATATATATATATATATATATATATATATATATATATATATATATATATATATATATATATATATATATATATATATATATATATATATATATATATATATATATATATATATATATATATATATATATATATATATATATATATATATATATATATATATATATATATATATATATATATATATATATATATATATATATATATATATATATATATATATATATATATATATATATATAATACATTTATACATATGAAAATAGTCACATCATTATTATTATTTTCATTACCATAATGATAATTACTATTCAATATTTTAGAGGTATAACTAAAACAACTGCTATTATTATTATCAAAATTATAATAAGGATATATACCAGTTGTAAAAGAATAAAAAAAGTTTCTCAATATAAAACATCCATCGCATGAAAATAGTATAGGACATTTCGGTGTCAAATATGCAGTTATTAAACTATGAAATGTTTCTACAAATTTACAATTCCCCCTCCCCTCATCAAAAAAAAAAAAAGCTTGCCTCATCCAGACGATAGGTGTCTCTAAATCAAAAATTTCTTTAACATCAAATACACCACGCAAAGCTCACTAGCCGAAATAATGCATCTTTGCTCCTCTGAGTTTATCCTGGAAAGACCTGTGGAGGTACTGTGACAAAACATGGCCCCTGGCCTGAGAGCTCCCTGGAAGCGTTAGAGGAAGACCACTCCTCCACCAGACCGGAAAAAGACTCGCCGAAATACTCCTACTTCCATATTTTCTTTTTCGAAAAAACGGAATCCATTCGTCTGGAAATACCGAGTCCACTACAGCTTTCTTTGGGTCAAAGGATCTGTAATTGACTCCAATTTCGACTGGGTAGGAAGGTATACCAGAAGGGGTCTAGCTTTATTGAGTGACCTTAGACGAAAGAGGTGAGTCAGTGTGTCTTTTTCATCTATATACAAAATCAAGACTGTGATTGGAGGCACATCTGTGATTCGCTTAAATAACTTTTTTTCCATATTGGTATATATAATGCTGAAGAGTCCTTTAATTTTATTTTCTTAAAATATTCTTTTATTTAGGGGGTTATTTTGTCATATTTTCTCATATTCATTTTTTTATTATATTTACCATGAAGCATACTTAGTACTGAATTTTACTTTTTTTTTATTTTCCATGACGAATCTTGGATTAAGATCATTTTTTTTTCTTTGTGCATGCTCTAATGACAAAAAGGAAAGGTTATAATATACTATTAACAACAGCTGTATTGCCATTTAATGCACTACATCGGAGTACGTGTTATAAAATTTGTTTATAAATAAATTACCCCAAATGAGTGTATTAGTTGTATTGAAAAATAAATAAGAATATTCATCTGAACCAGTAGAATACAGTATTTCCGATATAATAATTGTTGTGTTAATACTTGAAAAGCAATTCTGGGATCCATTTCGATATTATATGGTTTCCAGTTTCCTTTTCACGTGTTTATCGCAGAAAATGAATCTTGGTTAATACGTTTTTCAAAGGTTCTTGTAAAAAGACAGATGAAGTTATTCCGAAAAATATGTTAATGAGGATGCAAGACAATCATCTAATAGTGTTTTCATTATCGTGAGCTATTTGTTATTTTTTTCTCTAGTTTTGATTCGTAATGATTAAGTTTTTGCCTTATCTTTTTATAAGATTAAAGTGTCATTAAACTTACAACCTGCCTTCCTCGTCCATGCTGTGTCCGGTCTTATTGCGTATTTTTTTGCTTAGTCTTACCGAGCCAGTAAAAGGTATGCGAATGTCACACATTGTTACATACAACTGACAGCAGACTGACAGGAAACAGTCGCTCTGACCAGATCTTCATAAACTTTCTGTTTCTTTCTACAAATTACTGTTTCCCTTTCTTCCTTTTGTCTTTAGCCGGTGTCATTCGCGGTGGAAATTTTCGCTTTTTGATCTAATCATTATACTGAAAATAGTCTTTCATCAACAAATTTGTTACCGAATGGAAGTTGTGAAACAATATGCTGACAAGAACTTAGGCCTATAATTTTAAGTTTCGCCCATTTACAGCTAAATTTTGCTAACGTTCCATTGGTCTCTCTGTCTCGTTTCTGTCTGCATGTCTGTCTGTTTGTTTGTCTGTCTGAATCATTTAGGTACACAGGTACGTATTCTGAGAAATGTAGCTTAATCTCTCCCATTCTCTTCCTCTTCATATTCTTTTCTAGGCAGTGTCTAGTGAGACTTGACTTAAATGTTGAAATTTCCAAAACAGTTTGAATAGAACTATTTTTCTTTAATTAGAAGGTAATAACAGCACACTTGAGATCTTCCATTAGAGTAAATAACAAAGATAGAAAGTAAATACTGTTATTTTCGCGTCGGCGGTTCTTATCATTCATCTTCTAAATCGCTTTAAAGACAGGAACTACTTACCTATAATTACAATACAAAAATGTAATATTTACAAAACACTGGTAATCTATACATCCACTCTTAAAGCCATCAATATTTTTAAATATGAAAAATAAAAGGGTATTGAATTAAGATAGTGGGAACAAAACGAAATTATTCCAGAAGGACAATGCTTTGAGGCATTGAAAGGTAACCATAAAAGCATGGAAATAAAAATGAACATTGGTGAAGCTTTCTCCTTGTAGTAGTTTTGAGGCAATTAATGGCGTTGAGAGTATGCATAAAAATTAATTCCAAGAAAGGAAGACATGCGGTAACAGATCGATTGGTCTAAAGATAGATAAATATGTAACCCCTCTTCACTGAGAACTATTTTTCCGAGGTAAAAAAAAAAAAAAAACAATTTCCTTGTCAAAACAAGAAAATATCCTAAATAAATGTTCTCTGTTTTTAGAGCACATTGAATCTATCTATAATGCTCATTAGAAGCGGCAAACAGCCAAGAGTAGAGACAATGGAGCAGAATCGCCTCCGTCTGGGCAAATCACATCCCAGATCGTCTCCAGCGACTTCGCATTCCAAATTCCTACTTCACTCCTGTGTTCATACCTGCTGGGGTTTTGCACCCTTTGAATCTACTTGAGTCTCCTATACTGATATTATTGTATCATGTCTGGCGTTCTCCGTCCATTGTTCACTTTGCAGGCTTTAGTGCGCGCGTGTGTGTGCGTGTTCGTATGTCTGTATGGATGCTTCATGTTACCGTTAATACGCCTGGCTATTGATCGGTTGCCCTCCCATGTTTGTGTATAACACGATTTGGTCTAAGGCAAATAAGTGCATACATCATTTTAGTATACAATAAACAATAGTAATGAGCAAAGAACTATTAACAAATATAAACATAATATTAATAGAGGAACGCCTGCGAAGTGAATCCAGGAAGTGAGTCAGATATGATACGATAAGATCAGAAGAGGACGCCCAAGCAGATTCAAAAGGTGTCAAAATCCTGTAGAGATGAAGACAGGAGGGAAGTTGGAAGTTGCAGGGCCGAGTCACTGGAGGTAATTTGGGTGGCTGGAGGTGGAGGCGATTCGGTGCCGTTACATCTACTGTCAAGTAGTATAAGGTCAGCTTTCCTTTCATTAAGTTGTTGATGATGATGATTATCGTTTTACATCTCTTGTTATAATCCATACCTCTGAAGATTTAAGATACTCAGTATTTTAAATCTCAGGTTTATATAAAGTCTGTTTATATTAACTGACAGAAAGGAAACTATTCAAGGAATGACCTCTTTGAACTTCAAGACATTCAAGTGATTAGTAGCTGCGATACCATGACAATAAAAAAAAAAAGTCTTCCAACTCCTCCTTCTGTAGTCTTAAGTCAGCTGTTTGGGGCTTGTATTCCTATTTGCAATCTAAGGAGCTCCGTTTGAAATTCCTGCCATTCGGGAATCAGAGAAGGAATTCCTCTAATATTTATTTTGTTTCACTTTATAATAAAGAAATACACACGACTCAGCTCATACGAGTATATCGTGAGATTCTTCAAGGTAGCCTGTTTAGGTAACAGCACGTGAAACTGAAATTATTTACAAGCTCATCGAGCCAAAGTAATCCCGTCTTCTAGGATTTGTTGGCGTCTTTTTCAGTTCTAGAAAATAATCAAAACGTATAATTTAGGAAACTCTCCAGTGACCCCGGAGGAGAGTTAAGTTCCTGGTTCGGCCGGTGTTATTCCTCTGACTGGGAACATCCTCAGATCTCACCTGACGAGGTTCAGGGGAATAGAGTGTTCATTTTTGTGCAATGTGCCATTCACAAGGAGTCCTTCATTTCCATGTACCTATCTTTATGTTACATTATTTGAAAATGTCTCTAAGCAAATGGAAATATATCAAGACATTCTCTGCTGTATCGGTCTTAATACAAAGACAAAAAAATCAAGAAACTTATTTAATCGGACATCCACGCAGGCAAGTTTATATATATCATTGTATGCAAAAATCTTAAACATATATCTGGGAATGCACAGCTGTAATGCATAACCACATTTATTTACATTAAGTCCTGAAAATCTTGGCTCTTCATTGGGTTATATTTTTGGAAAAACCCAAATCTCATTGGTTATTATCGAATAGTTTTCGTCTTCATTTCCGTCCACTAGTTGTAATTTCTGCATCTGAGACTGGTCCTTAAAGTCTCTTCTCTCTTTATCTCTGTGGTATATTTTTTTTTCTTGTATTTTGCACTTTGGTTATCGTTACATTTATAGGTTGTGTATTCACTATTTTCTTGTTTTTATACCGAATATTACGTTTGCTGTTGCTTCTAATTGTGATAATTTTAATCAGAATATATTAATGAATATATTCAACCTCTACTGTTTGTAGAAATATTTGTATTTTTATGATTTCAAGCTTCTGATTATTTAAATGAAACAATTTGTGATGGTCTTCCTTTACCTCAAATTCCATGCAAGTTTGTTCGCCATATTTGCTCCTTTCCAGTCACTCTCTACTCTATGTGCATATTTACACAATAAGTCTAACATCTGCTTAATTATCTCACCTAGATTGCTCAGTATTGTCCTTTCCTCTAAACTCAACAGAAGTGAAGCCCTCTGCTCCTTTGTTCGAGGAAGTTTGCCCCTCACGGATATCGAAAGCCAGACAACAGATTCGAATAACCTCCCCTCAGCAACATTTGTTTACACTAATGACGCATATCTATTCAGAACCATTTATATGTGTACAATGTGTAAGGATATTCATGCTTGTATAGAGCTGACCATACTGGGTGGTTTCCTTCGTACGAGCGCATAGCTATTTGGTATTTTCTGTTCGAAAAAAAGCTAATGTAGCTCTAAAACGATGTTTTTACATAAGTTCCCATTTCTTCAATTCCTGCTAAGTTTTCGCTGTTAGTTGATATATTTCATTAAAACTACACTGAGCAATATTAGTGAGTTCTGAATTTCAGCCAGTTTCTCCTTCCTTATAAAGTACTATAAGAATATTATATATATATATATATATATATATATATATATATATATATATATATATATATATATATATATATATATATATATATATATATATATATATATATATATATATATATATATATATATATATATATATATATATATATATATATATATATATATATATATATATATATATATATATATATATATATATATATATATATATATATATATATATATATATATATATATATATACTAAAAGGACCTCATTCAAACTGGATGGTATCTAATGAGGTCCTTTAGTAATTCTACTAACGCACAGAACAACTGTGTGTGTGATAAAAGTTAATATATATATATATATATATATATATATATATATATATAATATAATTATATTAATATATATATAATTAATATATATATATATGCTTGTCCACAATTAATTACGTCAATTATTTAATTAATAGATAAGCAACTCACTACTGTAGACATACGTAAATACCAATAAATTGGTGAAATGTACAAAATTACATATAATAAATAATAATAATAATAATAATAATAATAATAATAATAATAATAATAATAATAATAATAATAATAATGGCAGGTCTCCAATTGAAAACTTTGATCAGTGCAAAAATATTACTTTATTGAACACAACATAAGCAATTTAATCAATAAAGTTACTGGTAGAATTAACAACACCAAAAAATACTGATTCTGTTTACCATAAATACATTACTACTTGCAATCGATAACACCACGGAATCTGGGTCCCCTCTAAGGACTCTTTGCAATAAGGCAGAAATTCTTCCAAGCAAGATGGATGGCAGGAATGCGAGGCTGAACAGATAACACGTCTATGGAAATAGATTTCCCAGATAACAACTCGTATATAGAAGATCCTCTCACTTGCAATAATCTATCACAAAGGAGGGCTGATTTACTCTATGTCAATGTTCAAAGGATTATTTCATTAATGAATTTAATTTATATGGAGAACACACATGCTAGTTGATAACGAGGGATTTTATTTTGGGAGATGAAATCTTGAAAGGAAATGAGAGACTTAGTGAGAGGAACAGGAACTGGTACTTAATTGCTGATCTCATACTTATCAGGCACTCTATAATTGCAATATGCACAATTTGCAAAACAGCTAGTTGACAAGTGGGTCTTCAAATTAACACTGTTGCGGGCGACTTGTAGGTTTCAGACCTGGTAGGCAAAGGTCATGTCTGGTCGAGAACTGAGTGGGAACTGAGCTGCTCTCCAGCCTTCAACTGGTTGTTGTTCATCTATGGGCCTTTAGGGCCCAAAAGTGGTGATAAGGTGTGCCGGCATTCAGGACAAGACAATTAAGACCAACAGAAAGGAGATCACAGGAATATAGTTCTTGGGACAAGGATCTCTAAAGCGACTACTAGCATGTCTATTAATAGTCCAGGCAAATTAGTAGTTTTAGGGGAAAAAATCATAAGTTTTTTATATTTGGCAGGAAGACTCTTCAAGGGCCATAGAACAAAGATCTAAAGAGTTCCTCCATCAAGTGTGCTTCCCCCTTTTTGGGGAAAACCTCTTTGGAGGGTACTTCTCCCTCATATTTACCCTTTTTCTCAAAAACGGTGCATCGGACGGGTCAAAGGTATATGGAGTAAAAATAGAAAATTAAATTTTCCACAACTTCTTTCTATGTCTTTAGCTCTAAATATTACGGTTTTTGAAATGAGGTCGAAATTAGTCGACTAATTTTCGCCAATATTAAAAAAATAATTTTGTCCTTACGCTTTTCTTTATAACGATGAAATGATGGAGAATGAGTCTTGAATGATGAAAGAAGTTGTTCTACATGCTGTCTGTCGTTATCATCAATTGTAAGTTCTTGAAGCATGAGTTTCGCCAATGCACAGTATGTCAGCATGTGAGCTCTAATAGCTCGAGCATATGCATGTCCTGACAGCATGTGTGGTACTGATGAAGAACCATAAACAGTGGACCATAGTTCTGAAATTCCACTACCATCCATGATGTATCCAATGGACCAAGATACGACATAAGGAGGTGAAGTCCTCCCAGCCTTACAATTATATTGCTAAGTTCACCATTTGGATTGGAGGAAACTATATCCTGGCTTTGATGTAGAGTGGTTGGTCAAAAGTTACAAAGCATATCACTTGCTTTGTTTTTTTGTTTCTCAGCAGCATAGTTTAAAGCACTAGCACCGTATTGTACTCAGTTGGCGGTAGGCTTATGAAAGGCAGTGCAAGAATTTTTGACTGCTCATAAGAATGAGCATAGGTTATGCCCTCCATGAAACCTTGCCATGATGGGAAGGAAGGGGTTTGGAGAAATTTTCCATACATCCACAAAACATCCTTTGGTGCTGGGGTTGAAACTAATGTACATCTTCCCTGTTACATACATTTTCCAGTTCTAAGGCATTCAAACCATGTTTTTGTTTGCCCTCAAACTTTCTTATTTTAATTTTTTCAGCTGCAGCAATCTCATTTTGAGGATGGGATACTTCTCAATTTATTTATTTCTGAGTTTTTGCAGTTCTTGATGGAGTTATGCACTTTATTCCACCCACTGAATGAAATGTCCTTTTGAGACAAGGTTTGAATGTTGAAGTCTGCATTATCAAAAACATACTGACAAAATGAATCTCCTTCCACATCTGGTTTCAAGAAATTGTAGCCGATGACTCAAACAGTGAGACATCACTATAGGCAGAGCAAAATCCAAAGTTTGATACTGTGTTAACAATGGTTCTAGAGCCAGTTTTCCGAAATAAATATCCTGCCAAACCAAGCAATAGGCAGGACAAAAATGATCGAGGATTTCTCTTTTGCAGAAATTATCATGTTCAATTGCTGTACACTTCTTTGTAATTTTAAACATTTTTTTTTTTCTTTGAACAACTAGTTCTAATTGCTGAAGGCATGTAATGTTTCAGGCACATCATCATCTGCATTTTTCATAAATTCAGTAACATCTGGATAATCTGTGGTATTGAAAATTTGTTCTATCCTCACGGATTATAGTTGCTGCAGTTTTTATCGATTCTTAATCTTTCATCTTTCTCCACTTTTCTCTCTCTCTGTGTACCAGGTATTGGTCAGTTTTAGTCCAGAGCCACGGAAACAAACTAATGTTGATCTTTTCTTCATTTGAAAGAACATTACTCTATCTTCATATGTGTCCATTAACCTATTTTTTCAATGTTTTTTCAGTTACAGATGAACTTTCTGGCATATTTTCTTCAAGATTTTTCATTAAGTCATGTAAAGTGAATTGGCATTCTTCTGATTCCTCAATGTACCTACATAGTTTTTCAAAAGCACAGTCAATATGCTCATATTTTGGACGTCCTCTTTTTAGATGATGATGTGTTGGTAAAAAAGTTTGAATAGCAAACTTCATGATAACGGGCTTCTTCAGCAACAAGACACAGGACACTGTTAGCTCGTTTGAATACTTTGCCACCTGTTCATCTTTTCTTTCTTTAGAAAGTCTGAAATTTTCTTTCAGATGCAGAACTCTAACTTCCCAAATTTTTCTGCGTCTGCTCACATTCTTTTTCTTTTCAATTGCAGTATCACATATATCACTACAGAAAAAGCACTTGGTTTTGAAATAAAATTTTTCTTCTGATCTCGTGGTTTGCTTTGTTTCTTGCAACCTTTCTCTTTCTTTTTCATCTCTGGCAATATTTTTCTCTTTTTATGTACTCACGCCTGTATATTTTATGCACTTGAATAGTGTTCCGCTTCCTTTAGCATTTCAAAATGTCCGTCATTTCTAATTTTACTGACACGTCTCAAATTATGTACACCATCTTCCACTTTCACTGTTTCACCTTCACTTAATGTCTTTTGTAAACAGAAACACATCTCATTTCTTGAAGCCATGGTAAATATTTTGTTGTGTTCACTTAACTCTATATCATTACCATTATTTCTGAAAATAATCTCATTCTATTCTGAAAAGAAAGAAATCACAAACCTGTTTACCACAAGTGAAGAGAGAAATGTACATGGTATAATGTTATTTTTCAAGCTTGTTCAGTAACAATTTACAAGAAAAAGCTTTGATATAAAAATGCAATATAGGCATGGATGATCTCAGGATTTACAGTTTTTATATTTGTTATTCCCTTCCCCTTCTTCTAATATTTAGACCAAAACAAGGATACCAAATGAAACCTGAATCTCTACAATGTCATCTATATGATATTTTGAGGATAAATTATGAATTTCAAAGTTATTAAGCAAAGTATAAGGACCAAATGCATTTTTTTAATATCGGTAAAAACGGAGTCTACTACTTTGACCTCATTTTGTGCAAAACTGTAATAATTAGAGCTAAAAGACATAGAAATAAAGTTGTGGAGAATTTAATTTTCTATTTTTTGCTCCATATACCATTGAAAATCCTTCCGATGCCTGGTTTCTAGAAAAAGGGTAAACATGAGAAATATCTGTCCAATTTTTTTTAATAAATGGGAAGCACACATCTGATGGAGGGGAACTTTAGATCTTTTTTCTATGACCCTTGAAGAGTCTTCCTGCCAAATATAAAAACTTATGATTTTTTTCTCCAAAAGGGCCTTTTTTTCGTCTAATTTGCCTGGACTATAACCCCATGACTAATCTAATGCCTTTACCAGACTTGACCTTCTCAAACTTTGATCCGAATACCACCTCGCTCTTACTGTCCTAGATTGTGGGAGAACCTCCCAACAGTGGACAGGACTTTTGTCCTTACTGCAAGAGCATAGAGACAGAGCAGCACACTTGTTACAATATATATATATATATATATATATATATATATATATATATATATATATATATATATATATATATATATATATATATTGAGATATATGTGTGTGTGTGTGTGTGTGTGTGTGTGTGTGTGTGTGTTGTGTGTGTGTGTGTGTTTGTGTGTGTGTTGTGTGTATACTGCACGTCTATAGGTATGCATGTATTATATGTTGATGGCAAAATCCCGCAAATTTATCAGATTTGATAAATGAAAATGATTTCAAAATGATCATAATCATCTGCTAGTATAATGGAGTTTATGTTGTCGTCTCATTCACACTCGTTAATCAATCAGGGATTACGACCTTCCAGGTACGTAGGGCTGAAGATGATTGGTTACCCCAAATTCCCTTTTATTCACATTTCTAGTTTTAATAATAAGAAAATATTTGCATGTATTCGATTGTATTCAAGATCTTTATGTATATGTCAAAGTATAGGCATGAATTATGAAATTATGGGCAATATTAATTAAGGATGAGTTGTAAAAGGTATCCCATACTCTTGAGAAACCTTTCCAGAATTATTATAATTTTGAGTAAAACGTTTATTGTAAAAACATAATATCATGAACCTAGTAGGTCTGTTATTTTCAAGGACCTTAGAAGGTCATTCATTATTTTTTTATGAAGTAGCTGGCCACACACTTGTATACCCTGTCTGTGACCAACTCTCAACTGACTACTAATGGTTTGTATATTAAGATTGAACATCTTCTCTATCACTATATATATACATCTTATACATACATATATATATATATATATATATATATATATATATATATATATATACGTATATATATATATAATATATATGGGTAGATGTAAGTTGAACTGTCCAATAATTACTAGATAAACATTTCACTTTTGAAAATTATTTCTTCATTATTTGATTGCATTTTTTCCAATTTCTTTACTATTGCACCTGTATTAATTTTTGGTATTTTGCCCAATTTTTATTGCCATTGGATTTACATGATGTATTCATACAAATAAAGAAAATTGAAATATTTTTTTGCCCAGCGAGTTTTATAATTTATTGATTAGTTTTGCATGCAAATTCTTTTTAAAGGTTTTGCTTATTCTGAATATCTATATTCAGAAAAATAGACAATGGAGATCATGAAAACATTTTCAATTAACGTTGAAAAATTTGATGATAAAAAGAAATTTCTGCTATAGGCATAATGCCTCATTATTCATATGAGAAATATAGAGAGAATGAAAATTGGTAGCCAAATCAATTATGCCTATAGCAGAAGTTTCTTTTTATCATTTGAAATCTTTCCGTTAACTGAAAATGGTTTCATAATATCTCCAAGTAATTTGTAACATAGATATTCACAGAATAAATAACCTTTAAAAGAAAGTGAGATTAAAGTTTAAACTGTCAAGATGATAAAGCTCGCTTTAAATAGAGAAAACTCATCTTTCTTTTTTTGTATGAATACATCATGTAAATGCAATAGCAATAAAAGATATAGGCAAAATATATAAAATTAAAACAGAAACAATAGTAACCTTAATCATGTAATGTACATTGCATTGGAATCAATGAGAAACAATTTCGTATATAAATCTTGATTATAAGCCAAAGGCATTATAGCCCATCTGCGACTTTTATAAGGATAGTTCTGTTTCTCCTCATTACGTTGTGTAATTGTAATCTAATCATCATGCCAAAAGCGCAAGTTTTTTAAAGATAGTCAGTGACCAATCAGAGCTTTACAAGCTGGTCTCATCCTTCCTGGTTAGTCGCAAAATCGTGTAATTAACATAAAGAACTCATGATTTCATGATGAGAAACACCTAAATTCAGTGGTTCAGTGGAAGACTTGCACTGAACATCCTCTATAGGCTACACATGACCACTGGAAGCATTGAGAGACAACAGAAAAATAGTTATTAAATCAGCAATAAAAACGTAAGTCGTTAAGA
>NC_089795.1:2795582-2803082 GCF_040412425.1 Macrobrachium rosenbergii | reverse complement strand
ACTATATGGTCATCTTGGGATGTTTGTAATAACATCTCACTAAACCTGCAATATATATATATTTTCAAATATATATATATATGATGGAGATGTTATTCACTTTTTTTTCTTGTTGATTCCCCTCAGTATGGAGATCCGGGTACAACCTCTTATGGATATTATTTTATTATCAGGTCATAATATATATGAAAATATATATGTTGCTGTATTGCCTATATGTAGATATCTAAGGACGTTTCTGCATCCATATATTATCCTGTTATTTGCTATAGATAATATAGTTCTATATATGGCTATTTTCTTCTCTATTTTCACTATATCAACATGGCAGAGGTCATCTTCTTCTATCGCCATCCTCCACAATCTGTACATATATAGTTTGATTTAATGACCTATGGGGAGATATCCATTACTATATATATATTAGGCCGAAATATTTATGTGTCCTTAGTCCTATTCCTTTGCTCAACTGGCACATGACGGGTGTTATCAACTATATAATATAGCATTCATAATCAGGTATTGTGGATTTATATATATTATACCACACTATATAGTTTACACATGCTTTAGGCATCCGTTTATATTGCATCAATCATATATATATATATATACAAACGCATACATATATTTTGGCAGAGATGGATATCGTGTTGATTTTTGTAGATTTTATATAAGTCTATATGGATAATGTTATTCACTTATACCTTCTATTATTTTATATATATTTTCACTGTATATTTGCTCCAGCCGCATCGTATCCTTTCACGGATATCTGTGACATATATTATCATATATATATATTGGTCAATGTTGCATATAATATATATATATCCGAAACTGAATTGATATTAATTCATCGCATTGAATACTCGGATTGCTTATATATCATCGGTGATGATAAATATCATATGGCCACGCCGCGATAAACCTTATATATATATATGGCTGATTCTCCATGATTTCGCTGATATTTATTAAAACATAGACATATATATAGACGGTTTTTCGCTATAATCTGATATTAAGATCACCGTGATATACACTCAGAACACTACAACCGTTCTTTATATCATTCTGTGGCTAATTGTATGTCCTGATTCCTCGTCCGTCGCTGGTTATCCATGGGACCTGGACTATTATCAACTAAAAATTTCCGGTAACATATATGAAAATATATTATTTCGAGAGAGAGAGATATTAGATAGATTGTATATGAATCAGAGATGGGATAAATAGTCATAGAGTATACGCGATATAAACGCATACACGGTCAACATATGGCAGAGGTGGTGGATATATCCAATAGCAAAACACCTGAGTGGACGGGTGGGCATGATGGAGATGTTATTCACTCTACCTCTTGGTATGAATGGTTAGGGTCATGGAAGTCCTGATTCTCATCCGTCGCTATGGTTATATATACCGGGACGGTGGACTTATTATCAACTAGTATTCTGTTAAATATATATATGATATATATATTGTGGAGGTAGAGTGATATGGATATTAAATACGGTTGTAGGTTCTATTTATATCAATCACGTGATGAAGAAATAGCATATATTGGCTATTAGGAGGATAAACGCATCATATGGTCAATATGGCATGATGGTGGGTATATATATCTGGCCATAAACGCAAAACACCTGAGTTCGACGGGTGAGATGATGGAGATGTTATTGAGTAATGTACCATCGACAGCCAGAGTATATATTATGTGTGTCATCATTTATGATTGCTGGTCCGTAGGCAATGGTTGATTGGACGGAGGACTTTATTATCAACTAAATGGATAAATATATATGAAAATATATTATTGTCGGGATTAGAAGAATTGATATTAAAGGATATATATAGCTTTCATGATTGTATATGAATCACGGTGATGTGATAAATAGTCATATTAATGTATATACAAAACGCATTACCATTTAACATGGCATACTGGGTTAATATCGCTTTATTCGCAAAACACCTGAGTTCGACGGGTGAGATGATGGGAGATGTTATTCACTATACCTCTTTGTGGCCGAAAGGTTAGTGTGTCACTGTAGTCCTGATTCCTCGTCCGCCGCTGGTTCGACCTCACGGGACGGTGGACTTATTATCAACTAAAATTCTTTATAACATATATGAAAATATATTATTTGGGAGGTAGAGTGAATTGGATATTAAATGACGTTTAAGTAGCTTTATGATTGTATATGAATCACGGTGATGTGATAAATAGTCATAATATGGCCACGCATGTACAAACGCACTACACGGTCAACATGGCAGATATGGGTGGTATCGCCGGCTCCAAAACGCAAAAAACACCTAAGTTCGACGGGTGAGATGAGATGGAGATGTTATTCACTTATACCTCTCTGGTGGCCGAAAAATTAGTGTGTCACTATATATGATTCTGTATATCGCTGGTTCGACCCCACGGACGGTGGGACTTATTATCAACTAAAAATATTCGTAAACATATATAAAAATATATTATTTCGAGGCTGATTGAATTGATATAAAGGACGAGGGAGTAGAGATCTGATTGTATATGAATCACGAGTGATGTGATAAATAGTCATAGATATGGCTACAGTTGCATGGACAAACGCACTACACGGTCAACTATGGCAGAGGTGGGTGGATATCGCTCATAAACGCAAAACACCTGAGTTCGACGGTGAGATGATGGGAGATGTTATTCACTTATACCTCTATTGTACCGACATATATGTTAGTGTGTCACTGTAGTCCTGATTCCTCGTCCGCCGCTGGTCCCCACCAAAAACGGTGGACTTATTATCAACTAAACATTCTTCGTAACATATATGAAAATATATTTCCGAGGTAGAGTGAATTGATATTAAAGGGACGAAATAGTTGTAGCTTTCGATTGTATATGAATCACGGTGATGTGATAAATAGTCATAGTATGATACGCATAGAAAAAAGCACTACACGGGTCAACATGGCAGAGGTGGGTGGATATCGCAACAAACGCAAAACACCTGAGTTCGACGGGTGAGATGATGGGAGATGTTATTCACTTATAACTACTCTTGTGGCCGAAAGGTTAGTGTGTCACTATAGTCCTGATTCCTCGTCCGCCGCTGGTTCGACCTCATGGACGTGGACTTAAAACTAAAAATTCTTCGGTAAATATATGAAAATATATATTTCCGGTAGATGAATTGATATTAAAGATATTTCAGCTAGCTATCTGATTGAATATGAATAACGGTGATGTGATAAATAGGTCATATATATGGCCGCATATAAACGCATACACGTCAACATGGCAGAGGTGGGTCCTTATCGCCTCCAAACGAAAAACACCTGAGTTCGACGGGGTGAGATGATGGGAGATGTTATTCACTTATACCTCTCTTGTATATATTGCTAGTGTGTCACTGTAGTCCTGATTCCTCGTCCGTCGCTGGTTGGACCTACGGGACGGTGGACTTATTATCAACTAAAAATCTTCGGTAACATATATACAAAATATATTATTATTCGAGGTAGAGTGAATTGATATTAAAGGACGTTTGTAGCTATTAGATTGTATATGAATCACGGTGATGTGATAACAGTCATAATATGCACGCATACAAACGCACTACACGGTCAACATGGCAGAGGTGGGTGGATATCGCAAAACGCAAAACACCTGAGTTCGGACGGGTGAGATGATGGGAGATGTTATTCACTTATACCTCTCTTGTATAAAAATTGCTATTGTGTCACCGTAGTCCTGATTCTCGTCCGTCGCTGGTCTGACCTCACGGACGGTGGACTTATTATCAACTAAAATATATTATAACATATATGAAAATATATTATTTCCGAGGTAGAGTGAATTGATATTAAAGGACGTATGTATTTGATTGTATATGAATCACGGTGATGTGATAAATAGTCATATATATATACGTACAAAACGCACTACACGGTCAACATGGCAGAGGTGGGTGGATATCGTCTCCAAACGCAAAACACCTGAGTTCGACGGTGAGATGATGGGAGATGCTATTCACTTATACCTCTTGTGGCCGAAAGCGTTAGTGTCACAGTAGTCCTGATTCCTCGTCCATCGCTGGTTCGACCAACACGGACGGTGGACTTATTATCAACTAAAATTCCCCTTCGGTAACATATATAAGAAAATATATTATTTCCAGAGGTAGAGTGAATTGATATTAAAGTCCACGTTTGTAGCTTTCGATTGTATATGAATCACGGTGATGATGATAAATAGTCATATGGCTACGCGGACAAACGCACTCACACGGTCAACATGGCAGAGGTGGGTGGATATCGTCTCCAAAACGCAAAACACCTGAGTTCGACGGGTGAGATGATGGGAGATGTTATTCACTTATACCTCTTGTGTCGAAAGCGTTAGTGCGTCATCAGTCCTGATTCCCTCGTCCGTCGCTGGTTCGACCAACGGGACGGTGGACTTATTATCAACTAAAATTCCTCTTCGGTAACATATATGAAAATATATTATTTCCGAGGTAGAGTGAATTGATAATAAAGGACGTTTAGTAGCTTTCGATTGTATATGAATCACGGTGATGTGATAAATAGTCATATTATGGACTACAACAAACGCACCACACGGTCAACATGGCAGAGGTGGGTGGATATCGTCTCCAAACGCAAAACACCTGAGTTCGACGGGTGAGATGATGGGAGATGTTATTCACTTATACCTCTCTTGTGTGAAAGCGTTAGTGTGTCACTGTAGTCCTGATTCCTCGTCCGTCGCTGGTTCACCTCACGGACCGTGGACTTATTATCAACTAAAAATTCCTACAACATATATTTAAATATATTATTTCCGAGGTAGAGTGAATTGGATATTAAAGGATGTTGTAGCTTTCGATTGCATATGAATCACGGTGATGTGATAAATAGTCATAATATGGCTACGCATCAGGACAAACGCACTACACGGTCAACATGGCAGAGGTGGGTGGATATCATCTCCAAAACGCAAACACCTGAGTTCGACGGGTGAGATGATGGGAGATGTTATTCACTTATACCTCTGCCTTGTGGCCGAAAGCGTTAGTGTGTCACCGTATATTACTGATTCCCTCGTCCGTCGCTGGTTCGACCCACGGGACGGTGGACTTATTATCAACTAAAATCTTCGGTAACATATATGAAAATATATTATTTCCGAGGTAGAGTGAATTGATATTAAAGGACGTTTGTAGCTTGATTGTATATGAATCACGGTGATGTGATAAATAGTCATACCATGGCTACGCAGCGACAAACGCACTACACGGTCAACATGGCAGAGGTGGGTGGATATCATCTCCAAACGCAAAACACCTGAGTTCGACGGGTGAGTTGATGGGAGATGTTATTCACTTATACCTCTCTTGTGGCCGACTGGTTAGTGTGTCACTGTAGTCCTGATTCCTCGTCCGTCGCTGGTTCGATCCTACGGGACGGTGGACTTATTATCAACTAAAATTCCCCTTCGTAACATATATGAAAATATATTATTTCCGAGGTAGAGTGAATTGATATTAAAGGATCGTTTGAAGCTTTCTGATTGTATATGAATCACGGTGATGTGATAAATAGTCATAATATGGCTACGCGCGACAAACGCACTACACGGTCAACATGGCAGAGGTGGGTGGATATCGCCTCCAAAACGCAAAACACCTGAGTTCGACGGGTGAGTTGATGGGAGATGTTATTCACTTATACCTCTCTTGTGGGGCGACTTCGTTAGTGTGTCATCAGTCCTGATTCCTCGTCCGTCGCTGGTTCGACCCACGGACGGTGGACTTATTATCAACTAAAATCTACCTTCGGTAACATATATGAAAATATATTATTTCCGAGGTAGAGTGAATTGATATTAAAGGACGTTTGTAGCTTTCGATTGTATATGAATCACGGTGATGTGATAAATAGTCATAACATGGTTACGTGCGACAAACGCACTACACGGTCAACATGGCAGAGGTGGGTGGATATCGTCTCCAAACGCAAAAACACCTGAGTTCGACGGGTGAGATGATGGAGATGTTATTCACTTATACCTCTTGTGCCGATGACCGTGTTAGTGTGTCACTGTAGTCCTGATTCTCGTCCATCGCTGGTTCGACCCCACGGGACGGTGGACTTATTATCAACTAAAAATTCCTTCGGTAACATATATGAAAATATATTATTTCCGAGGTAGAGTGAATTGATATTAAAGACGTTTGTAGCTTGATTGTATATGAATCACGGTGATGTGATAAATAGTCATATATGGCTATAAGTGCGACAAACGCATCTCCACACGGTCAACATGGCAGAGGTGGTGGATATCGCCTCCAAACGCAAAACACCTGAGTTCGACGGGTGAGTTGATGGGAGATGTTATTCACTTATACCTCTCTTGTGGCCGATTTCGTTAGTGTGTCTCTGTAGTCCTGATTCTCGTCCGTCGCTGGTTCGACCCCATGGGACGGTGGACTTATTATCAACTAAAATTCCTCGGTAACATATATGAAAATATATTATTTCCGAGGTAGAGTGAATTGGATATTAAAGGACGTTTGTAGCTTGATTGTATATGAATCACGGTGATGTGATAAATAGTCATAATATGGTGTTTTGCGTTTGGAACGACCACACGGTCAACATGGCAGAGGTGGGTGGATATCGCCGTCAAACGCAAAACACCTGAGTTCGACGGGTGAGATGATGGAGATGTTATTCACTTATACCTCTTTGTGGCCGAAAGCGTTAGTGTGTCACTGTAGTCCTGATTCCTCGTCCGTCGCTGGTTCGACCCCACGGGACGGTGGACTTATTATCAACTAAAAATTCTTCGGTAACATATATGAAAATATATTATTTCCGGGAGGTAGAGTGAATTGATATTAAAGGACGGTTGTAGCTTTCTGATTGTATATGAATCACGGTGATGATAAATAGTCATATTATGGCTACGTGCGACAAACGCACTACACGGTCAACATGGCAGAGGTGGGTGGATATCGCTCCAAACGCAAAACACCTGAGTTCGACGGGTGAGATGATGGGAGATGTTATTCACTTATACCTCTTTGTGGCCGAAAAGCGTTAGTGTGTCACTGTAGTCCTGATTCCTCGTCCGCCGCTGGTTCGACCCCACCGGACGGTGGACTTATTATCAACTAAAATTCCCTTCGGTAACATATATGAAAATATATTATTTCCGAGGTAGAGTGAATTGATATTAAAGGACGGTTGTAGCTTTCGATTGTATATGAATCACGGTGATGTGATAAATAGTCATATTATGGCCACGCGGCGACAAACGCACTGCACGGTCAACATGGCAGAGGTGGGTGGATATCGCTTCCAAACGCAAAACACCTGAGTTCGACGGGTGAGATGATGGGAGATGTTATTCACTTATACCTCTCTTGTGGCCGAAAGCGTTAGTGTGTCACTGTAAGTCCGATTCCTCGTCCGTCGCTGGTTCGACCTTTACGGACG
>NC_089795.1:2767725-2792582 GCF_040412425.1 Macrobrachium rosenbergii | reverse complement strand
TATATATAAACAAAGTTATAGCCACGAAGGAAAATCGAAAACACTGGAGATGCTGGAGTACTTTCGCCTTATTAACAAGACATGGTCAGTAGCTGAAGATCTATAGAGACAAGGACTCATATATATGGTGGTATAAGTCCTAAGGGAATACAAAAAGGTTGGGAGGTACAGAACGGTCAACAGATCAACATCGAAATCTACTTATTGGTAATCCTAATCTTTCTATTTTTCAATTCCTTCTGGAACATATATGTTTTATTATAGTTCAAAAGAAAATAATCCTTGACTTTCATTAGAATAATTATTATTCTGCAAAGTCAACTGAATCAAAACAGATTCTAACAACTTCCTGAAATTGTTTCGTTACAACATGACAATATTTGGCTTTTTGTGTCCTATGTATTCTCTGGACTTTTCACTTAAATGTAAAAATAGAGCGTTATTAGTCTGACCTATTCTTACTGAGTATTTGTGTTGTTTTGTTCTGGTGTTCAATTCTTTTACTGGTCTGACCTAAGTCAAATAAGTCACAATCCATACATAGAATTTTCAATAAAATACTGCTATTTTTATAAACATTTTTTTTATATTATTATATGTGAATGATACATTAGTATTAAACAATTAAAAATAAGTTTTACAGCTTCAAATCCAATAAAATGTGGCAAACAAAGGGGTTATGTCCTCAAACGCCCTTTGTTTTTTCCTTCTGATTTTCCATGAAAGGCCTCAGAAGCTTTATTGTTACAAATATCTGTAACAATATGGGTTGGATAGCATAGATCCACTGACATTTAGATATTTATATGATGTCCTGAATAATAATGTACATATGTCAAAATTATTTGTTTTTTTCCTGTAGATAATAAATTTACAATTAAATGTTCACCTTTAATATAAATGTCCAAAACGGTAAAAAATCATCTTTCTATTAGGCCAGACCAGTAAAGAATTGAAACACCAGAATAAAACAACACAAATACTCAGTAAGAACAGATCAGGACTAATAACGCTCTATTTTTACATTTTAAGTGAAAAGTTTCAGAGAATACAATGGACGCAAAGCCAAATATTGTCATGTTGTAACGAAACTATTTCCAGGAAGTTGTTAGAATTCTTTGATTCAGTTGACTTGGCAGAATAATTTTAATGAAAGTCAAGGATTATTTTTTTTCCCCTGTAATAAAACATATGTTCCAGAATGAATTGAAGGATAGAACAAATAGGATTACCAATAAGTAGATTTTGATGTTGGCGGTTAACAAAGCCCAGCCACCCCGACCAAAACCCTGACTTTGGCCCCTTATATCTCTGAAAATATTCAACCAATCGGATGAAATTTTGGCATTAGAGATTCCCAGCATGGTTCTAACCGTGCCCAATTTAATCGAAATCCGTTCAACCGTTCAGGGATCCAGATATCGATTTTGGCGTTCAGTGGATGTGGTATGGGGCTGGGAGGGTTGGGGACCCAACGTATCTGTAGAGCGATAACGGTAAAGGATACAGCCATGATACTTAGTTTTTCTGAAATCTCGTATTATGGATGGGTGCCGGGGGTCTGTTTTTGGAAAATAATGAAATTTTTGAGTTACAGTATGCCATTCAAATTAGCCGCCAAAAGTCAAATTTCCTGATGCTCTTGTACGGACTGCTCACACATTAGAAGAGACTCCGTTTTCTTAATGTGTGTGAATAGCAAGTGGCGTTAGGAGAAACTGGCTGACTTACTGTCAATTATCTTAATTAAAAATTATAACACACATTGAATTTACTCTATGCCCTCAACAGTTAGAATGTTTTCACACACATTCACACACATATGTATGTATGTATGTATGTATGTATGTATATATATATATATATATATATATATATATATATATATATATATATATATATATATATATATATATATATATATGTATGTATGTATGTATGTATATGAATGAGGTCCTTTAGTAATCAAACTAAAGGACAGAAACAATGGGTATGTGATAAAGATTAATATATGTTATATATATATATTTCTTATATATATATATATATATATATATATATATATATATATATATATATATATATATATGTATTACAGTCAACATGGTTAAAGTCATTACGCGAAATGACTGAAATTTCAATCATCCCACAGTAATGCACTTATGGGGACATTTGATCCCCAAATTGTGTATGTGATAAAGCTTGGGTATTATATAAATATGGCGAAACAGTGAGTCACCTAGCACTATATATATGCCGGGTTTAGTACTAGTCCCTGGAGGGGTCAAAATATATATTATATGTATATATATTAGTCCTGGGATCAATATTGTCTGAAATTTCAGTGCATCACGCGTGATGATTAGGGAAATATTATACGCGTAATGACTGATTACGCCAAGTTTAGTACTAGTCCCCTGAGGGTCAAATGTATTTCGCTATGTTTATATATATATATATATATATATGACTATAACTCATATAATGACTGATTTGTAGAATAACATATATATATATATATATATATATATATATATATATATATATATATATATAATACATCTATATATATATATGATATATATATATACATATATATATATATATATATATATATATATATATATATATATATATATATATATATATATATATATATATATATATATATACTTGCTGTATAGCATATTTTTGAAGAAACTAACAACAAATGAGAGAAAGTCCTCTCAAAAAAAGATGTTATGACGATGGTAAGGGTTATATTTTCAAGGAGCTCAGGGTGTAGTATTAAAAGTACACAATGAAAACTTAATTTTGAAGAATATCTACCAGCAAGAAATAAAGCATTGAATCAGTTGAGCGGATAAATGTCCCTTGGGGCTTCCGGAGTATCTTTCCACAGTCGAAACTTCTTGAATTTCCAGGTTTAAAAGAATTTGCTGAAGCTAAGAACTAGTTTTCCTTAACTTTAGTTACAAAAGGGTCGATCGGTCGATCGAGAGAAATATTAAATATTTATGTACTAAATTATCTCATTCTTCCTAATGGTGTTTTGTAAAAAAATCTCAGAAAATAATTTAAAAGCATTCGGATAAATAATATCTGCATTTTGGAAATGTTATAAAAAAATAGCTACATTTCGAATATCTAGCTTTAATACTATAGAAATGAGAATACAACCATTCAAATTCATTGATGCCTAAACAATGAAATGCTAAGTATCAGAGAATTCTCAAAATCAGAGAATAAGCAACTATTGTGAATTGATTCTCTTGCCCGCCTGATGATGATTATTATTGCTATAATTATTTAGCAGGAATAGTGTTTTGTGTTTGAATATAATTGGCTTTTTCTTGATCTACAAACGTTAAAAACATGGAAAACGACTTACACATTGGTTTGTTACCTAAAAGGCTGCTAACTTGCTACAACCTTCCAAAAATTTTAGTGGCCAAATGGAAAAGGTATAAAGGAAGGATACAGAAACATTGTTAATGAAATCAAGAATGGAAAATGTTTGATTAATCATTAAGAGATATGAATTCACACGCAAAAAGTAATTATGAAAGAAACAAATAAAGAATGCGCTGAAGTTTCTGCGATGCAATCAAGTTTTTTGTCGGCAGCCACGGCCCATAAAACTTAGCCGTGGCCCATGAAACCAGCCAAGGTCCGATTATGGTTAACTTTAACCTTAAATAAAATAAAATCTACTGAAACTAGAGGGCTGCAATTTGTTACATTAAATGATTGGAGGGTAGATGATTAACATACCAATTTGCAGCCTCTAACCATAGTAGTTTTTAAGATCTGAGGGCGTACGGACGGACAGACAAAGCCAGTACAATAATTTTTTTACAGAAAACTTAAAAGTCAAGATTACGATGCAATTTATCGTTATAGTCTCCTAAGCTTATGAGAATGAACAGTCAAACACTCCTGGAAAAAAGTGCGAAAGTACCAGAAATACAAGACCTTGAGTACTCAACGGTGTGTCACTGTAGCACCTCAACAAATACCAGTAATAACAGCCACGAGTACCACTGGTTCATGTGCTAAATGTGAGAATGCTCCTAGTGAAATTTATGTTAATAAAGCTGACAAAACAGTTTTTTCCAACGATGGTCTGAATTATGATCATCATTTGTAGGAAACATTAAATCAGCTCCAGCAATGAGACAGAGATCACCAGAGGCTGTAGTATATGCACAGAAGAAAAATATTTCACCATTGATAAACACAAGAAATACAAACTTTGTGAAACTATTATATTCATCTGTAAATTTGTTCTACAACCTAATTTTGATCCACTGTTTTCATTCTGCTTTCCCCAAATTACTCTTTCCGACAATTCCTTTTTTATTCGGTTGTGAACCATGGGATGGATCTTCTAAACTGATGGAATCAGACTCAAATATTTGACTGCTGTCTTGAATTTCGATCTTTTATAATATTAAATTGTCTACTGATGTTTGTCTTTGTTCATATTCCACCTATAGAAAATATCTTTAAATTATTTAGACGTTTGAATTATTTAAATCTAGGAATAAATATCTCATAAAAAAATAACTCCGCATTTCATAATTTTGCCATCTTAAGGCAGACTCGAAGGTCATCCACGTAATATTGATATCTGAATGGTCTTCAAAACTAGCTGAATCAACTCACATCGAAAACTTGTTATCAAGTACGATTACTTAATGAGATGGCAATCTCACAGCACATAATAAGCTAAGATTAATTTTAAAATGTTTTCGGAAGCGTAGAGGTTGAGGCATGGTACATCAAATATATGAAAACATTCATAAAGTAATTTCTTGTATATATATTAAACATTAGGGTATACAATCAGTTACACGTCCATGTTAAATTTATTGAAATTGGTAGACAGTAACACGTCGAAAATGATGTAAATTATTTATGTTACGTTTTGTTGAATCCTGTGCTGTTTGTTCAGTGCTTCCTTCTGTTTTAGTTCTCTATATCTATTTGATATCATTTTCAAATAGACAGTAATTCCATCCAGCGTTTATAACACTATTTTTACACTATTGATGCAATCTTTATTCCATATCGGTTACTAGATCAGCTGAAAAACATTTGTAATTCCTCGGTTTTGATTATTTCTTCCAAGCAGACTAATATTTTAAAAAATCGTCTACTGATTTAAAGTTAATATGTAAAATATAAAAATAAGTAGTACAGAAATTGCTGTTTTAATATTATTCATAACATGATTATTATTATAATAATTCTTATTCTAATAAGATAACCAAAGTGATTAATGAGAAAACCTCAGCTGAGGAGGCCTAGAAATGTTGCTATGAAGGAAAACAGCCAATCTGGAGACCACAGCTGGAACTGAAGTTATGGCCGAAGATATCGGCCATACTAAAGACCATTATTGATGGGCCATCGGGTGTTCAAAGGCTGGTTTGGGTGGTGACTGACGTGGTTATACCGCGTAAAGTAAACGCCCCCAATTTGTCTGTGTCTGCGGTTCCCTTTGATCAGGTAAAATAAAGAATAAATTGACTGTTCATGATGTCCTCTTTGGCCTCACCACCCTGACTTTCTTTCTCAACTTTCTCGTACCGGATATAGTAACTGGATAAATACTGGTTATTCTTCGTTTCAAATTTCTAATACTATAATCTGCCTTTGTGTTCATATGTCTATGCCTCCACTTGTGTATTTATATGAGAAGACGACTAAGAAACATCGTATCGCGTATTTTATTGATCATGCCAAAGAAAGAGTATAGCAGAATAATGCTTCAAAGAGTGCATAAAAGTAAGTGGAAGAGAAAAGAAAGAAAAGAGAAATTTTAGCAAAAGAGCAGAATCTAATCATTAGTGAAGCCTGTTTTACTGGAAATAGGGATCAGAGATGAATAAAGATAAGACGAAGAGAAGTAATCATAAAGCAACTGCTAATATTATGATGAGAGTGAAAAAATAATTGTTTTATGTAGTAGATAGACAATTAGATGAGCTTCACTGTAACTTACAGTACGTTGTTCCACAAGACAGGTCATGAAAAGTAAGAAGCTCCTGTTTCATTATGCAAACAAACCTGTCATAAGACTTTCAATGTTATTTATAATTACTGAACTGGACAACTATTCCCTCTTACGGGAAGATTTATTGAGTTACTTCGTGACAGAATTTCGTATTCTTTCAGTGTAATTGTACAGTGATAAATATCTTTGGAAGACGTTTTGCTAGCAGTTTCATTCACTTTTAGAATTTTCATTAAATGTCAATTGATTCTACTGACTGTATTTGCAGTGTTGCCAGCAGTGACAATTCTAATGACTTCTATAGCTTGTCCGATAATGGACTTTGTAATAACAGAAATGTAAATGTGTAGCCTTTAATCGTAATTTTTCGTAATTAATAACTGGGAACATTTTTTTTTCAGAAATATGCACTAACGCAAATCAACCGATAAATTGTGTGTATGCATTTTTCAAATTTTTCATCCATGGCACAGGTTGTACTGGAAAGTCTAGTCCTTATTATTTTCACACTCGCATTTGGAAGATTTGTTAGTGAAATTCCAAAAACAAATAACTTGAAATATGGAGACTATTTGCCACAATCAACATATGGCAAATTACAGAACTTTATCATTGTACTCTTTGGATTACAATGAAGCTTTTCATTTTGTAAGGTTATTTACCTGAATAATGTTGAACTTCTTGACACCCTTTAATCTTCTTATATATAAAAGTGAATGCTTGTATGTTTCTTTGTATAGTATGTTTGTGCGCTATAGAAATCCATAAAATAAACTATTAACTCAGGGTAGCCCAATAAAAAACAGACTATCTCCATAGAGACGTCAAGACAGACCCAGCTGTCGAAGAGGATGAAGCTACGCAAACGAACGCCGTGAAATCATCAAAGCAGCCAGTGACTGCAAACAGGAACACATCCAATACACAGATGATCACGGCAGAAACGTCAAGACAGCATATCTGCTGCCAAACAGGAACTAATTCCCCAGACGACTATGGCTTAGTCATCCAACCATCCTCTGCTACCACAGCCAACAGGTAAAATGATACCTGCTGCAAAAATAAGGACTCTGAGGTTTTGCTGCTATGCTGCTGAGACCTGACTCGCTGCCATACCAGACCCAACTGTTTGCAGTCAATACATGAAGGCGACAGGTGTCAACTCTGCACACAAAAACAAATACCAACAGGTAAGGAGACAACACTACACAACAAGGGAACAATCTGCTAATGATTGTTCTAAAAAAACAACCGCTAAACATCACAGAATATTTTACGAGTATTTCAGACCATAATGTCATAGAATTAATAGTTCATTCCAAAGCAAATGAAAATAGAGATAAGCAAAAGACGAAAAAGTGGGAATGATATGGAAAATACAATTTCTATAGTAAGAATATAAAATGATCAGAAATAAATGAAGAAAAAAAACAAAGACTGGGGAAACATATTCGCAAGTGATAATATACAGGTTTCATCAGAAAATATGTAATGATTCCTATACCTAAGAAGAATGATGCATATTTTTTGTTTATTTACTCATGGCATTTAGGGTGGTAAGCCAAGAACTGGGGTAATTTTGTCATGCAGCGCTCAAGACAGCGAAAAGAGAGGAACCGAAAGAAAACCCACCGTTATATTAAGAAGTAACAGTTACAGGTGTTGAGCTGCAGGACTGAAGAAGGAAACGGAAAGGAGGTAAAGTCAAAGGCTAACAAAGTGGATACAGCCAAGGGTCGAATGGTCGATGCAAACACCATTTAGCAACGCCTACAGCCCACCACGTGAGGTGCAGGGTCTCTACTATCCCGCTACGAGAAACATTGACTCGTTTGAGTGCTATCACTGTATTCCTTATCCTTATTCCTCAGTTCTCAATGATGGCCCAGCCTTTCGTATTCCCTGTTACCTCTTGTTACTTCTTTCAAATGAACACCATATTCTTTGGAAAGTTGAATTTCAAGTCAATGGCCTCTGTGGGGTTGTTCCATATTAATAGTTATCATGTTCTGAATAATAATAATAATAATAATAATAATAATAATAATAATAATAATAATAATAATAATAATAATAAAATTATTTAGGTCTAAATGACATGTTTCTGCTTGTTGAGCAGTCAGCTCTCAGGTTTTCCAGCTCTCGTTTCCTTCCTATTTCCTTGTCTTATCTGTCGTTCCACTCTGGGTTAGATTTGCAGTACTCTATTTTTCTCTTTAACTTTAGCCATACAGTCATCTTTCATGCATTGTAAATGGATTTTAAAACGACATCCGACCAGTTGTACGGTCGGCCTTCAAATAAGATAAAAGATAATTTGAACTGGCGCAGTCGTATGATTAATATAGGCTATAAATGTTAGTGTCGGACTGTGAAATTATAGAAATATATTTTTCTGAAAGGTGATCATGACATCTATCCAATATTCTAGGTTCTCTTCTAGTTACTCCGAGTATTTCCCCAATGTAGTTTTTGTGTCCAGTCTTTACATTTAAGCAAACCATCTTAAAACACTCTTACCAGATTTTTAGGTAAACTTTTTTAAAACCATTTCTCTTCATATTTCAGTATTTCCCACCCTTTCAATAATGTGTCTTATGTCACGTATTCTACATTAACAGGCCATCCCAAGAACTTTAATTCTTTCATTCACACTGAGCATCCATATTTCGCCTCCTTAGAGAAGAATTAGCACAACAGTCCCTTCATGCATTACTGCCTTCACCTTCATGGACACTCTAAATCTCCTCCTAATTATTTGCACAAACCTTGCCGCCCTTTTTTTTCACCTATTTAGTGACCTAGTTTTCTCGCTTCCTACCATCACTCGTTATATTTACTCTCAAATGGCCAGACGCATTAACTGCTATACTGCTACCATTCATATTAACATTCATTGCTCTTTCGGATTTCCATTTTCCATTTAACCTTACTTTGTTTTTTTTTTTTTATATATTTTGAACTATTTCACTAGATTTGTAGTTATTCTTCGATATCACTAATGAGCACTGCATCATCTATAACCATCATTCCACACTCCGTTCATGGCTCATTTTATTATCTCGCAACCTATCTCATTCATAATGGTTAATATATTGGAAATCAAAGGAAAGTCTACGCACTCTCATCTCAGACCATCTTTCACACCAACACATAATCCACCTTCAGTATAAAAACCTTTAGCCATTCTCACCAATTGCTTCATCACCTTGTTTTAGGTCCCGTATTATATCTCGTATTATATTTCCCATTTATTTCTTATCTAGATTTTTCATGGTAAGCACTTCATTCTCACAGGCTCTCTCGTATCTAAATCAGTACTGTTCTTACAGTGTCAGTTCTTTTGTCACGTGTTTTATATGCTCACCTAAAATCCTACCACACGTCTTCCATGGTATAAAGTATATACTAAGTGATGGGATATGCCCTCTTCCCCAAAATACAGTAGCTACCATCACCTTTGCCTGTATAGAGTGGAACTAATATTTTTCCCACCCATCTCTCCAGAACCGTTCATCAAAACATACCTTACAAACCTTGGTCAGGAACTTTAGCAGAATCTCATCGCCCTACCAGCATCTCAACTGTAATCCCGTAGACGCTCGGTGTCTTTTCATTCTTCAACTTCCAACCTGTACACCTATACAGTACTATTCCATCATATTCTTAAGTCTTATAACTCTTATTTTTCTCCCGCTTCCAGATACAACAGATCTTCAAATTGCTCCCTCGATCGACCCACAGTTGTGTATGGGCCGTAGAGTGGCCATAGGATAGTGTTCTTGGCGCACTACTGTTTATATTATATAAGTGTGATTAGTGGTTTGGCCTTGATAATAAACTTATGCATGTATAGACGATGACACTACTCTATTTGCATCGACCCAAAGTCGTGTATGTAGACCCTTGATTGCTGAATCTTTTCACGGGTTATTAAACAAACATCTAAGGTATATCACATTTGCTAATTAATGTATTAGTATCCATATTCGTCACTGCCATCTAATTGTCTCACTGTACATACAAGCGTTCATAATTCTGGTCAACCTTTGCATTCAGATTTTCCTAAACAATAACATTCACCCAAGATTACTATACATGTGCAGTTAATTTTAACATTCTCCCCCTGCCTCGTCTAAATTTCTTTTCATTAAAAGAGTTCGTTTTTAGAAAATAATAGATATAGAAATAAATAGATATATAGATATGAGTTTTCACAAAACCTTTCTTGAAGGTTTAGTGCACATGAAACCATTATGATCAGAAAATTTGTCAGTATTTTCCAGCCCTTTTTTGTATTACCTTATCTATTTTAATTTTTTTTTTTTATAATAATAACATAGGAACATTTCCTTTAAACTACATCAGTTTTTCCGTCCGCGATGTATGTGATTTTTTACAGAGATCACCCGTAACTTATATTTTCATATGCTGTTGTGCAATGATATTCCTGGATCACTACTTTAAAATAAAGAAAGAAAAAAAAAAGAAAAACAAACAACACCTGCAGAATTACTGACAGCTTCCACCAAACCTGTACTATGATTCCTATTCATTTGAGCACGATACCGAGTAAGCATTAATATACCGAATTGTGTATTTGGGTAGAAAGTAATACCAGCCACCTAATTTCAGAAATGATAATTCTCCCTCTCAGCCAGCACACAATGATCTGCAACATGTTACCTTTACTATGACAGCTTTAACATTCAAACTGCATGAAAATCAACGTGTTCACAGACCCGGTGTTTTCAGTCACTGGTACTGAATATTAATTTGTACATTTATGTTCACTAGCTCAAGAAATGCTGCGTTCAGTTATTTCAGAATTATGAAGGGCTACTTCTTTCAAAACTCAAAAGGTTGTTTGATGAGAAATGTAGCACTTATCTCGACTGCTCCTAAATCAGATTCTGTCAATTGTAGGCCTGCCTTTCAGTCCGATAGATTTACTGACAATCACCGATTAGTCATCTTATTCTTAACCTTGTTTATTTATTTCCCTTAACATACTTTCAGAGAAGGTACACAAAATCAGTTTTCAATGATTATATGATAATTTACAATTTTAGATACCTTATTGTGTGTTGTTTATGCTCTACTTTTCTTTTCCTTGCACACATGTCTCTGATATTCCACTTATTCTTTTTCCTTTCCTGTTGTTCTCGTTACTTGCATTTCATCTCTTTTCTCTTATCATATGAAGATTCCTTAATGTTGACGTCAAAATTCCTGTCTCCCACACTCTTCACTATCTGTGTTTGGCGATGCTTTCAACCCTAATCTGTCCTCCGAATTAGTACAACAAAAATCTGCAGATTATATTTCACTTTCCTTTGTTTCTTTCCTTTATGATGATAGATATGATTTTCTCCTCTTCAGAGAAATTATGTCATGGATATCTGTAATAATAATCCAAGATTTCTTCATGATTGATTTGATTCCTTTGTTTACATTTGCACACTCCAGATATGATGTACTTTTATTAAAAGAATAAGTAGAAATTTAAGTACGTACGTTTGAAATCTTATATAAAGAGGATAAAGCAATGTTGCATTACATCAATGCCCCTGATTACACTGCATCAGTTTCATTCACTCACGCACAATGCGAAGTGGGGTGAAGAGTATGTGGACTTGAGCTAAGATGTTTATCAATACATCTAACTTCTACATGACCAGTCACTTCTCTGTGGTAACTGACTTGTGTGTACAAAAGCAATATTGTTCTTCGGCTACTTCTAACGCCTTCAAACTGAATATTTATGTTGCTTATTCTGGCATTTATTTCCTTAATTGTATGGCCTAAATTTGTATGTACATTCTTTATTTACAAAACTTTATGCTGGATCGATATCAGAATATCTTGAAAAGGAAATAACCAGATTAGATTAATCACTATTAACCAATCATACTTTAGAACTAATAAAATTTTTGTTTTTGACTGCAAGTTAATTTTTAATGGACAGTTCTAAAAACAAACGTTTGTTATGGTAATAGGTAAACCTCTATCAATACTTCCCTCAAATTTTCAGCTTCAAAAAAGTTAAGATGAAAGCTCCGCCCATTCCCATGCTGGAGACAACCTGGACATTAATTTAAGTGTCACATAACTGGCCCAAATTAATGAAAGCCAATGAATTTTACATAATGCTCCTGGTCCAATTAAAGAGGAGAAAGCGGATCTGCAATTAAACATTGGCCCTGATCTGGTTTGGATGAACTCCATGCACAATGCTATAGTGAAAAATCTGGTTATGGTACAAATCTATAAGCACTGGACTTAACTTTGACTGCCCGTTGGAACTAAAGCTGTTACGCACCCTTATAAGAGGTCGTGGTGCAGGTCTTTTATTGCACTATTTATACTCTCAGTGATGTTCAAAAATACTCGGCATAATATGGTCAGTGAAGACGAAAACAAAAGGGAAAACTCAACAATATTTATTAAAAAAAAAAACAACAACAAATTAAGTCAACCTTGTGACTGAAGAGGACGTAGACTAGTCCTCAAATAATCCCACTGGATTCCTAAACGCTAAAAAAATCTAAGCCCTAGATAGAATCATGAAGAGAAAACGAACACAAGAATATAACTGAATCGGAATATATCCATACAATGGCTAGCCAGGCCAAAATCAAAATATACCTATAACTATAAGCAAAGGAAAAAAGGTGAAGGATAAAAAGGAGAAAACACTTAAATTCCTACCTATGAATTACAGTCTAAACATAACAAACACCAAAGCCTATAGGCCATAAGGACCACCAGAGTCTATAAATTGAGCATTTATAGATAGATTTATATAGAAAAATAATATATATATATATATAAAAAAATTTAACAAACTCCTCACACAAAACAGGGAAGCGGTAATCCAAAATAAATTTAAAAGTGCCTTAGGAGGTCGTGATCCAAGGCATCACAGCTCTGCAAACGAGGGAGTACAGAATACACAGGTAACCACTGGTACAGGGGTCGGAGGCGGTCCTGTCCGACAACGCAAAGATAAACTCCTACCTGGTATCTGTCTCTACTTGACACCTCACGAGCCAGATTGCTCCCTCAACAGCAGCTTATAAAGGCGTCCTCGGGGATACACTGATGCCACAGGGGCCGACAGAATGAGATGGCACCAATACCTTAGGGAAATGTATCCACTAAGGTGGCAGCATGACGAAGTCGCAGGTGACAATGTCAACTGCGTCAGACACAGGTCACACGACGTCGCAGGTGACAGAAGTGTTCCTGCGAAGAGCAGCTCCAAAAGAATGCAAGAAGGTTCTCCAACAATCGCCAGCTGTATAAGTGTCAGGAAGCAAAGTACGGCCCGAACTCCTCCAGGCCGAGCACCGTCCTTCACAAGTCACCTCACAGGAGTCATGCCGCACTCGAAAAATAAACAAACCCCAATCGTTAAAACGATAGTTCAAGCAATTAAGTGAACGGGGAGGAGGCGAGAAACTATACCGAAAACAAAACAATACACACTTAACATTAACTGCCTTAAGAAATAACTTAAATCTAGAACAAGGTTGACTTAAATAAATCACAAAATTATGTTACTCTAATACCTTCCTCCTGAGATAAAAAAATATATATTTTTCTTTTAATAACAAGAACAAAGAACCTGAAAAGCAGGAGCATTAAGGTCCAACTACAAAAGACAAGTAAAAAAAAAAAAAAAAAGGACACGACAAAAGTTACTTAGCCTGAAAATAAAACTATATTTAAACAGCAAAGTCAAAACATGTTATATAAAAAAAAATAACTTAAGACTAAACAACGACAACAAGAAAAGTCTCGACACCAACCAAATCTTCACATACCAAACAAAACAAATCAACGTCAAATCAGGACAATACAGCCAAAACTCGCAAAAATCAAAGAAGGAAACTTATATATTCACACCTCAACTTGCAGGTGTAAAAAAAAAAAACGTTTTTATAAAAAAACCCACCGGAGAAACGAGCAGGGCAGCGTACGAGGGAGGTGAGGCAAACATTTCAAATTCGTGAGAGAGCATCAGGAATCTTATTTTCAGACCCCTTTATATGTTTAATGACCAGCTTGAATTCCTGAAGCAAGAGAGCCCAACGCAAGATCCTTTGTTGGCTCCTTTCATTCGCTCAATGAAAACAAGCGGGTTATGATCCGTCCAGATTTCTGTGGGAAGAAAAAGTTAGTTACATAAGGTTTGAAATGTATGAGGGTACGGACCAAAGCAAGAGCTTCTTTTTCAATGGTAGAATACCTCCTTTCAGCCAATAACTTCCGGCTAAAATAAGATATGGGGTGTACCTCACCTTCATCGTCCCTTTGGAAAAGGACACCACTGATACCCACATCACTGGCATCTACCGCTATTATATAAGGTTTCAAAATTTGGGAAGTCAAAATGGGTTTGGAAATTAGAATGGTTTTAAGCTTATTAAAAGCTTCCTCACACTGATTAGACCAACAAAATTTTGACCCTTCTCTAAAAGGTTAGTAAGAGGCTGAGCAAGGTCTGAGAAATTTCGCACAAAGCGGCGATAATATCCAGTCATCCCCAGAACTCTTCTCACCTCTCTAATATTACCTGGCCTTTTAGATTAATAATTGCCTCGAGGTTAGCTTGTTTTCGGAGCTACCTGACCCAAACCAACCTCGTGACCCAAATAACAAACCTTTGCCTTGCCAAATTCACACTTTGCTAAATTAATAACCAAACCAGCAGACCTAAGGGCCTCAAATACCTTACGCAATCTTACCATATGCGTACTCCAATCATTGCTATATACAACCAAATCATCAAAATAAATTTCAGTTCCTTTCAAACCACAAATGACCCAATTCATAAGCCTCTGAAAAGTACACGCGGCATTTTTCATCCCAAATGGCATAACCTTTCATTCATACAAACCAAAGGGGGTTACGAATGCCGAGATTTCACGGGCTCTATCAGATAACGGAACCTGCCAATAACCCTTCAACAAATCTAGTTTTGTAATAAATTTGGCAGAACCTATCTGGTCGAGACAATCATCAATACGTGGCAAAGGAAAAGAGTCATTTTTGGTGTGGGCATTAACCTTTCGATAGTCCACACACATGCGGAACTTTCCGTCAGCTTTTCCAACAAGAACAATAGGGGAACTCCAAGGACTGACTGATGGCTGAATGAGGTCGTGCTCCAACATATACTTAATCTCCTTTTCGACCAAATCCCTCTTTACAGGATTTAACCGATAAGGACTTTGTTTAACTGGGGAGGCACTACCTACATCTACATCATGCCAAAGAAAATTAGTTCTACCAGGAGAGTCCTGGAATAAATCTGAAAAGGAATAAATTAGATTAAATATATCCTCTCTTTGAAGTGGATCCAAATGTTTTAGACCTTCCCGTAAAACTTCTAAATTTTGTATATTAGAAAAAAGAGCATCTGAAGAAACCTGACTCATTAAATCATCCGAATCCTGAGGAGGAAATTCCACGGCTACAGATACTGGCTCAGAGACAACTGTTAAAGGATCAACACTTCTACTATGATACGCTTTCAACCTGTTTACATGAAAAATTTTACACTTCCCTGTTTGAACCGGGAGCTTCATTTCGTAATTCAGCTGGACAATTTCCTCAAAACTTTCCATGGACCATATATCTAGGTTCAAGAAAATTGTCCGAGTCCATACTCAAAATCAAAACCAATTCTCCTGGTTCAAAAGAACGGGCTTTAGCGTTCCTGTCAAAGTTAGCCTTCATTTTAGCCTGAGAATAATTCAAATTATCACGCGCAAACTTCCAAGCACTGAACATTCTCTTTTCAAATCATCCCCAAATTCTCCCATTTTGATATCTCCCCTTCGATTGGCCCCTAATACTTAACAAAAATGTCCAAAGGGCCACGGACTTTGTGCCCAAAAATCAGTTCGAAGGGGAGCTACACCTGTGGAGGCATTGGGATGATTCCTAAGAGCAAAAGAGTGAACGGAAGTGCTTTGTCCCACTCGCTTCCGTGTTCATAAAAATTTTTTCAAAACAGATTTTAATGTTTGGTGAAACCTCTCCACACACCTTGACTTTCCGGATGATACGGAACACTTGTGATGTGCTGAATGGCCAGTTCAGCACACTTACCTCTAAACATTTTACTCGTGAAATTCGTACCGCAATCGGTCTGAATAACACGGGGGAGACCGTACCTGGAAAAGAATTCCATTAATTTTTCAAAAACTACTTTAGAAGTTATCCGTCTCAAAGGGAAAGCTTCGGGAAATCTAGAGGCTCTATCCATAATCGTTAATAGATAAATATAACCAGACTTAGTTTTCGGCAAAGGACCAACCACATCTATCACCAATTCCGAGAACGGTTCTCCGATGGCAGGAATAGGATTTAAAGGAGCCTTGGGAATAATTTGATTTGGTTTTCCCATAACCTGACAAACCCCACATTCGTTCACAAAACGCTTCACAGACGATTTCATCCCAGGCCACCAAAAATATCTTGCCAATTTACGGAAAGTCTTCCATACCCCAAAATGACCTGAAAGGAAATTGTCGTGAGTGAGACTCATTACTGATTCACGGAATTGGGAAGGGACCACAATTTGCTCGATCCGAGAAGTCTTGCTCAGATCATCTGTCGAAGATCTACTAAATATGTACAACAAATTATGAATTATACCAAACCGAGGCTTAGTTAGATCATTGATATCACCTAACTCGAAATTAAATTCTTTTTTCTGGGCCTCAATGAAAGCCAAACGGTCCCAATCAGGTTTCAGAACATCATTAATAATAATATGACTATCACTACTATCTGCAGACCCGGGCCTTTCTACATCTACTTCTAAACTACTAAATAATAATTCATCATCATTAATTGATTCAGCAGCTCTTGCTGTGGCACAGGTTGTTACAGAAACAGGATGGGCCTGAACAGACAAAATAGGAAATAATTCCTGACCTTCACTATTGAGCATATCATTTCCCAAAATACCGTCAATACCAGGAATGGGAGATTATCGACAACGGCCAACTCAGTAACCCTATCATATCCAGGAAAAGACAACCTGACATCCACCAACGGAGCAGAAACAACTGTGTTCGGGAACCTCCCAGAACAACAAAATTACCTGAACGCTCTTGTAAACCATTCAAAGCCTCACTCAACACCAGAGACCGAGCTGAACCAGTGTCCTCAAAACTTAACATTGATAGTTTTAGATTTATGAATTATTTTACCTGGCCAGACATATTTGTCAAAATTGAGTCACGAATTATTATTGCTAGGGGATGGATTATCATTACTATCTACGCTACTGCTAACTACTTCAGTCTTTTCTACCTTATCACTAAAACCAGACTTGTTGGAAATTAATGAAATTGGATTCTGACCATTTCTCTGCAGATACCTCCTACGGGCATTGCACTGGTGCTGAAATGACCTGGTTTGTCACACCAGTAACAGGTTACTCTACGTCCAGTACCTCTGTTATCACTAGGCCTGTTATAGTTATTATTGCCTGAATTAGGCATATCCCCTGTTAACAAAGACACGAGGAGGAGGTGGTCCTCCAGACACTCCACTAACTTTCCTGTTACCTGTAAAAGAATGGTCATTATTACCCTTAGGAATATTATAGACAGACGAAATGGTTTCTACTCTCCTTCCATTACTGATGACACGAGAAGAGGGATTATTCATATCTTGATAACCAAAATTACCAGTTCCAGAACGATGAGTCAAGACATATTCATCTGCCAATTGGGCGGCATAACTCAGTTTTATAGCCTTAACCTCCTCGAGATGTACTCTCAACTCCTTGCTACACGCTTTCTTGAATTCCTCAAGGAGCAACAATTCCCTCAACGCAGCAAAAGACACTACCTGACGACTCTTTAGCCAGTCGTCGAATTGTTCCTCCTTGACCCGTGCAAATTCAACAAAGGACTGAGAAGGGTGTTTGTTATAATTCCTGAATTTCAGGCGATAAGCCTCGGTACCAAATCATAGGCTTTTAGGCCAGTGCTTTGACCTTCTGGTAGTCCCGAGCAATTCCTTCCTCCAAGGCACTGTATACCCGGATTGCCTTACCCACTAATCTACACTGTATTAATACAGTCCACATTTCAGAGGGCCAAGACAATCGGGTGGCAACTCGTTCAAATGCCTTGAAGAATTCAGGGACGTTCTTCTCATCAAAGACTGGCACTAACTTTAATGCTGCACCTAAATTAAATTTATCATTAAAATTATTCCTAGGGAACTGATCATATTGGTCCCTGCAACCTTGCCATTTGTAAATTTATATTTGCTACCTCCAACTCGTGACGCCTTGCCCCCTCGTTCTCCTCAAATTCCAATTTCTCAACTCTATTCGTTTGCAAATTAACTTATATTCTACCTCCTCCTTAGACTCTCCCAAAGCATGAATAGGAGCCAGGGGTCCCTCTGGCGTAGGATTTGGGGGAAGGCAAAAAGGATTAGTAGACAAATTAACTTTAGGTAAATTGGAGGGACCTTCAAAAATAATACCTGTGCGGGGAGGATCCTCAAACAAAGTCAAACCCGCTCTCACACTCAATTTTTCCTCCTCTGAATCTGCATCAAACATACTATCTTCATCATCACTGTCCTCTCGTCTTTCGCTAACCAAATTTTCAGCCTCTGCTAAATCTTGAGAAATCTTATCCCTTACTGCCATCAATATTTCCTCTTAGTAACCTGGGCAGATTTCAGCGGAACACCTAACCACTGTGCACAAGAAATTAAATGCTTCCTACTCAATACGGGCAAATGCTTTATACAATCGGCCGACCCCAAATATTCGGCAGGATCAAAGACAAACTCTTCCATTATGCCAAAAAAAATAAAGTGTACAGGGAGAAAGGCAATACTACAAAATAAATATTGAAGAGACCACCCCAGTGTCGCTCCACAGACCAAGATACTGAGTATCCCTGAGAATATATGTCCGGTCACGGTCGCCAATTTGTTACGCACCCTTATAAGAGGTCGTGTGCAGGTCTTTATTGCACTATTTATACTCTCAGTGATGTTCAAAATACTCAGCATAATATGGTCAGTGAAGATGAAAACAAAAGGGAAAACTCAACAATATTTATTAAAAAAACAACAAATTAAGTCAACCTTGTGACTGAAGAGGACGTAGACTAGTCCTCAAATAATCCCACTGGATTCCTAAACGCTAAAAAACTCTAAGCCCTAGATAGAATCATGAAGAGAGAACGAACACAAGAATATAACTGAATCGGAATATATCCATACAATGGCTGGCCAGGCCAAAATCAAAATATACCTATAACTATAAGCAAAGGAAAAAAGGTGAAGGATAAAAGGGAGAAAACACTTAAATTCCTACCTATGAATAACAGTCTAAACATAACAAACACCAAGGCCTATAGGCCATAAGGACCACCAGAGTCTATAAATTGAGCATTTATAGATAGATTTATAGAGAAAATAATATATATATATATAAAAATTTAACAAACTCCTCACACAAAACAGGGAAGCTGGTAATCCAAAATAAATTTAAAGTGCCTTTAAGGAGGTCGTGATCCAATGCATCACAGCTCTGCAAACGAGGGAGTACAGGAATACACAGGTAACCACTGGTACAGGGGGTCGGAGGCGGTCCTGTCCGACAACGCAAAGATAAACTCCTACCTGGTATCTGTCTCCTACTTGACACCTCACGAGCCAGATTGCTCCTCAACAGCAGCTTATAAAGGCGTCCTCGGGGATACACTGATGCCACAGGGGCCGACAGAATGAGATGGCACTCAATACCTTAGGGAAATGTATCCACTAAGGTGGCAGTATCGACGAAGTCGCAGGTGACAAAGTCAACTGCGTCAGACACAGGTCACCACGACGTCGCAGGTGACAGAAGTGTTCCTGCGAAGAGCAGCTCCAAAAGCAAGATTCAGGATGTAAGAATGCAAGAAGGTTCTCCAACAATCGCCAGCTGTATAAGTGTCAGGAAGCAAAGTACGGCCCGAACTCCTCCAGGCCGAGCACCATCCTTCACAAGTCACCTCACAGGAGTCATGCCGCGCTCGAAAAATAAACAAACCCCAATCGTTAAAACGATAGTTCAAGCAATTAAGTGAGCGGGGAGGAAGCGAGAAACTATACCGAAAACAAAACAATACACACTTAACATTAACTGCCTTAAGAAATAACTTAAATCTAGAACAAGGTTGACTTAAATAAATCACAAAATTACGTTACTCTAATAAAAGCCAAGAGTGATAAAGAAAGGTTCATAAAATATGGCCAAACTTAATGACATTCACCAGGATTACTTCTAGATTACAAAGCATAAAACTTAAGTGCAGGGTCTTAAAAATAACATGAGCAAATAGAAAAAGAGGTGATCGTTAAGGAAATTCATTTGTATAAACCTATACTTCCTAATTATTCAAACTATAACATAGAAGTTCACCTAAATGCAACTTGCCAGTTTATATATATTTATGACCTCAGATAGTACAGTTTCCAGAAGTCTCATAGCTATCTGACTGCAAAATACATAAAAATAATGCTAATATCTTTCAGGATACACTTCACTAATCATAGGGATATAGGCAGTTATAAATCTGAAGTCAATTTAGCAGTAACATTGCAGGAATATGTTGCATTTAGAAATTAAAGTAGGTAAGATGATTTATACTTTGGACATGCACAAGATTTTCCGTCCCGACGTTGGTGTGTTGAAGTCTACAGTGACCATGGCCTGAGAAAGACTAAGTGGAGAATACTGGCTGCATCAAAATCTCCTTGTTAGTGGGGCAGCGCATGAGCAAGTGAAGTGTTCATGTGATCAGGTGAGGAGCCCGAGGCAGGTGAGCTACTCTCTACCTGACCTGTGTATGCTCTAATGGCGGTAGTCCTATAAAAATCTATAATAATCTTGACCTTAATGAAATGTAAGCAACCCAAGCAAGTTTCGATGGTTTTCTTTGTACTAATGACCATAAACTATGAAGCATCCAGGCGGCTAACAAGAAAATGTGATAATATTAAAAAGGATAGACTGTAGGGAAGAAAGATAATGAAAAAGAGAAGCAGCTATGGCATACCAGATTCTTAATCGACATTCTTCTCCTTTTCTATGTATAGGCCGTTACTTCCCTTTGAATTTTTTGTATCATAAGTTCTATATCAAAATCCTGTCATACATCTTCCTTATATACTAGTTGTTATGCACTTATGATTTTTCACTCTTGAAAAGGAGCTTACATAACATACCAATGTTATTCAATCAATCACATTTCTCCACCGTACTGCATCTCACCTATAAACTCATCAGTACCAGATATCTTTCCATTACCAACTTCTGAATTGCTTTCTTGACATTCCCATTATTCCACATTCATCAAATCTTTAACATGGTCACTCCATAAATGTCATTCTGCTTTCTCTTCTGACGTATTTTTCTACTTATTCTGAGATCTATGTGCTCATCAACTAACCTTTCATAGGCAACTTCCTTGTAGAACTGTGAAATAAAACTATTGCGCTGGCTTTGTCTGTCCGTCTGCACTTTTTCTGTCCACCCTCAGATCTTAAAAACTACTGAGGCTAGAGGGCTGCAAATTGGTATGTTGATTATCCACCCTCCCATCATGAAACATATCAAATTGCTACTCTCTAGCCTTAGTAGTTTTTATTTTATTCAAGGTTAAAGTTAGCCATAGTCATACGTCTGGCAACGCTATAGGACAAGCCACCACCGGGCCGTGGCTGAAAGCTTCATGGGCCGCTGCTCATGCAGAAAACTCGATTGTGCCGAAGAAACTTCTGGACATTTTTAAGTTGTTTCTTTCCATTATGCCCTTGTCCACTTTTTACTTTCCTTTCTTGCCTTTCTCTTGACCGTCATACCAGTCCTTCAGTGTCCTTATACAGTACATGATCATCTTTAATATATTGCAAGTACACCACAATTAATCTTGGTTTTTATTTCATGAAAATTCTCATTTCTTTATTTCTATCTTTTCCTCCCACTCTCCTGGAAAACCAACGCTTCTGCTTAGCATGTAATCTCATCATGAAATTTAAAAACAATTCATATACTCCATCACCTTCATTGTCTTTAGCTCCAGCCGATTTATATATATATATATATATATATATATATTATATATATATATATATATATATATATATATATATATATATATATATATATATATATATATATATTATTTTTCATTTCCATCTGATCAAACTCACTTGCCTAATACTTCTGTGAATACTTTTTTTTTTTTTTTTTGCTTTTTCTCAAAATCAAACTTACGTCTACCTTTATTTTCACCTTAACTAAATCATTAACACAGTAACTTCTTACTATAAAATTCATCTTCTCAGCTTCCATCTGCCTTCGGAAATGGACTTATGGAATACTTTTTATTCGCTTTTACTAAGAAACAACGTAAATCCAACAATCAACTCCCTTTCCAAACATTCCCAGCTTCATTTTTTCCAGAAACCGTAAACCAACCCACAATAACTTATCTTTCTTGCACTTAACTCTGCATTAGTTTCTCATTTTAGCTAGCTATTGTCACTTGTTAAAGTAGAAATGCATTTCATTAATGAAAAGGAAAGTACTCTTTCACTGATGCATTCATTCTAATGACTGATAGTTGTCCTAATATTTATATTCATTGTAATCTCGATACTCTGTTGTGTTCTTTTTCATCTCTTTACCTACATATCAGCGTTAAATTTTCTAGATTTACATTTTGGGAGCTCGTGTCAAAAGCTTTAGTTCTCTCTATCAAAAGTCGCTGAAAAAGGAGTGTGTAAGCGGTTTTAAACGTTTTACCATCATGCACCTCCTGTTGATTTAACAAGTTTTACGGCAGTTGATGGGTTATATGACCATACTTGAAAGGAACGTAATGTGTTAAAAGGTAGTCTGATTAGATTATTTACCTTATATATCACTGAAGAAGCGTTTATAGTGCACTCCTAGTACCTTTATTTATATAAAGATCAAATTTGTTCTTATGCGGACAGAGACGCCCAAAATAAAATGAGTACCTTCTATATGGAGATTCAGCTGATAGATAAAAGGTAAAAATGCACATTGAACCTAACTTCTTTTTTTCCGACTACCAAATATTTCGAAAAAGTGGACTGCTGACGACACTCAAATTTGATACTGAAATCCCAGGAACAGTTATTGAACCGCAGGTAAGAAGAAGCCCAAGAATTGACGTGTATCTGTAAATAATTACCTTGGTTAGCCTTGTCTTGATAAAGGTTGAATTTTCTATTGTATAAATGCTGTACATTTTGAGAAAAAACTTTTATGAAAAATAGCCATGAACGATAGTTCTGATTTGAAAACCAGTGAAGGTGTGATAATAATTCTAAAATTCCTAAAAGGAGAAAAAAATCTTGATTGAAGGTCATTACTATTTTCTAATTAACATTCATCAAAGAAGATTGTTCAACTAAATGCATGCTTGTTACTGAAGACAAAATAACCTATATAATTTTTTAATTTAAAACAAAATTTTTTTGTCCGATCGATTTAGAATTTGAACAAATTACCACACCATACTTACAGTATGTTTTCTTTTCATTGCTGGTATAACTGCTTTAATCAATAAAAACATACATTAAAATTTAAATAAAGGAAAAGAAAATAAAAGCATTAGAAACTGTGACTCTAGTGCAAGGTTTTATTAAAAAAAGAGAAAAAAAAAATTTAACCATAAAAGTGGACAAAGCCTTTGTATTAAAAAAACTCTCCTAAATGATAGTTTCCTATGAGTATCCAAGAGCAATTTCTCATTATCCGCAAATGACGAGAGCAATAGCTCATGATACTGATGCCCTTCAGTGCACCACACAACAAATGAGTTTATAATGGAAACAATTTGCTGAAATGATGAAGAGAATTGCATTAAAATTTTCTTTTTTTCCCGGCAATGTCAACGTGACGATATCTAACAATGGATTGTTTTTGTTTTTTACTCGTTTTCAAATCAGATTACAGGGTATTGCAAATTGCGGGAAATTAATATCATATAACGAAATTAATTTCTATCACCAGAAAATAAATTTTTACATTTCGGAGATGCACATGAAGTGCTCTGAAACGAAAAAAATGACGAAGTGATATGCACGATGTTCTTTCCTGAGATTACTGTCTCTCTAAGATGCTTGACGTGGTTTATGATTTTGTTAATAACAATAGCGCTTTGTAAGTAATACGCTTGAAACTGCCGATAAATCATGCATATAGACGATATCATTCCTTAATGACTCTAATCAGCAATTCCTCCATTACCATCAAGAATATTAGATAATCGAGTTACATATAAAAAAAAAATTATTCAAGAAATCATTTTGGCATCTAAAGCGTATCGCTGTAGGTTCTATTGGAGAAATTACTTTTTATGCTCTATAATTGTTTATTTGCATTTTTATGCATACTCAGATACATATACATCCAAGTAAAGCAATTACTAAAAAACAAATGATGAAATTGATTTGTTTGATGACTGCATTCTCAAGTGCTGCATACTTCCACATCTGTGATTACTCTAAACACACCGACAATAAACCCTTTTATGATTCAGATCGTATGATAAGGATTCGTGTGTAATCCATCATCACAGATTCCATTGACGCCCAGACAAGCCCTTCCTGTAGACCTGATGACACGATGCTATAGAACATAAAGGAACTCCACTATAACTGATGTTTCAGAACAAGTGTTCCTTATTAATGAAAATTAATACATATATACACATACCAGACACATACACACATTATATATATATATATATATATATAT